>NW_020955336.1:1488923-1492093 GCF_003031625.1 Empidonax traillii | reverse complement strand
TTACTTCAAACCAGAGTGTGCTTCTCCAGCCAACTCTTTGTTTTGTAAATGTCATAGCACTTCAACACCATTAACCAGCCACCCCTATTCTAAGCCGATATTCCTACATTCAGTAAAAGTATCAGCAACACTGCAACTGAGCCAAATGAAAATGGAGAACGTATCTGACTGTACAGCTCTGAGGGCCAGTACACTATATTACTTATTTCTGGGAAGGTTCAGGGGAGTTGATTACTGGGCTCACTAATGTGATCCATCCCAGGACCCACAGAAACCAGTCAGTCATCCCCATTCCCCATGGAGGATGTTACATGAAAAACTCTGTGCTTAAGGACTTTATGGATCAACTGGGCATTAACTTCCAGGCATTTAACTGACAACCAGGAGTCCTGGGCTCCATCCCTGCTACAACTGACCGCCCTCTCCATATCATATCATATCATTCACGTCCTTCCCACTTGCCTACTTGGATCAGGCCAAAACAGTGTGCAAGCACCACAGTGTCAGGGCAACTCCAGCTATTTAGAGACTGCAACGAGGTGCCTTCCCAAGCACCATCTCCCCATTCCACAGAAAGCAGAAGGCAAGCACAGCTTTGCCAAACCCCTCGGGCTAGGAGTGAGAGGAGCAGTGCTACAAAGCCCATCTTCCCTCCTGTAGGTGTGAGAACACGAGAACACCTGGTCCCACCACCTTCATTCAAGGTCAAGTGAATGCCATTTCAGACAAACAAGACAAAATTAGTGCTTTAGGACCAACTTATTTTCATTCATGAAAGCTTTCTCTTGAGAGGCTGAGTAAACAGCCCGCTGTAAAAACAAGTGCAAAAAACAGTAATGTTTTTAAACCCCTAAGCACAAAGTTTTTTTACCATTATCTCTGACAGCTGCTAATCTGGCCACTGAAAAGCGATGCAAGTTTAAAAGTATCTCGTTCTGTCCCTCTGCAGAGACCATCAGCAGAACAAATAAATTACCAGTGGCTGGATTCTCATTACCTCAAATTAGCCTCAGCATAAGATGACAGCAGCAGAGACGAGCTATGTGTGGGTCCTTAGGGGCACCTGTTAGCACCCCATAAAGGACACAGAAAAGGGAGGCCAGGTTCTCTCTGCTGTCTGCCCACAACAAAGCTTGCCTGTCAGACCATTGATACCCCTTCTGACAGCAACTTTCAGCCTGCACACCCACACCACTTCTAATCCACTAACAATGAGTGAGCTGCCTTACTTGGAAGTGCCCCGAGGAGCGCAGGGACTGCACAAGGGCATTGGGGGGTGGGGTTCACAGAAGGATGGCTGTGCCAAGTAAGATGTAGCATCACCACAAAGACATACTTTTAAAACAATTCATTTAATTACATGCAAGCCTAAAAAAGTACTGGGACAAAAACCAGTAAGTTTAAAGGAGAATCTTCAGGTTATCAAAGGGGAAATCAATTTACAAAATGAAAGCATCCCATTTGATCATCCATTTAAATAGGCCTCCTGGGCTTTTCAGGCTGCAGGCATAGGAGAAAGACAGAAAGGCAGGCACATCTTTGGATGGGACAGACTGACCGGGTCCAAAATGCATCCCAAACAAAGGCCCCCGTGTAGAGCCAGAGGGTGACAGGCCAGGATCATTACAACAGGCACATTCTCCTCAGTTACACCGCTCCTGTTACACTCTGGAACACTTACATACCTGCACCTACTCCACCTTGCCTGAGACTCCATTTGGAACAGAGAGTACTAGCCCACAGCTGTGGCACACTTAATCAAGTCTTAGACTAATTATTTTGCACAGCTAAATCCAGCACCTGTGAAAACTGTCTCATTTCAGCTGTGGGCAAAGCTACCTAAACAACATTTTCAATTGCAAGGAGAAAAACCAAAACAAAGTATCAACAGCCAACTACAGTACTGAGGCAGTGCACAGGGAATATTTAACCCAACTCATATCAAAACTCCCATTCACATGAGAAAGGTCTTTATTATTAATACTTGTGGCATTTGCAGGTCCTCGAAACTGCCTTTTAACTTCTATCAAAGCACAAAAGGTGGTAAGAGCTCAAAAAGAAAACAAAAAACATTCTTTCTGGGTGTCCCCCCTTCCGAAAAAGTTGCTCTCTTCCCCCTGAAATCTAATTCCCACCACTATGTCCTCAGAGCTGGACAGCTGAAAATTCATTTCTTTTATCACAGTGCTCTTGAGGATTATTTCATCAGTATGAGTCTAATATTAATGGTGCTGTCTGCTTTAAGTGCATAAAAATCAGTTAAGACTTCATTTCTTCAGCAGTAGGCAGCAAGGCTAACTCTACTGCTTTGTTTTGACTACACCAACAGTACTAAAAACTGTGTATATAAAAGTAAATTGTGCATGAAAATCGTACAAGTAAACACCACTACATACAAATGAGTTAAGTGCTTTTTTTTAGCGTGCCTGAGTCAATTCTTTCTGCTGCAAGGAACGTGAAATCTGAAAGGTATCTGAAAGCTGCTAAAATCAGAACACTCTTTTCCCGGACTGTAAAGTGTGCTGTTGGCACTTTATCATTCAAAAAGCAACAAACGAAAACACTCCAAAAGGACAGAGTTAATTCGATGCAAAGATCTTCCCCCTCAGTAAATGTCTCGCACAGCACCACTCTTAGCAACAGAATGTTTATCCAGCACAAGATAAAGAGAGAGAGGCTTTTCACAGACACCTGGGACAAAACCAAAGAACAAAAGCAGCTCCCAGCGCAAGAGAGCCAAGTTAAATTTTTCGAGTGTTCCCACCTAATGTAGACAGAAGGCCAGCCATAGCAAGTTACAACAAACAACCTATTTACCCACTTCCAGAGAATGCTTGTAAATTTAAACTGTGTGAAATGTCTAACTACCTCTTTCATTCCATCAAAAGGCTTCATCAGCAATGGACAATAAAGCCACTGGCTTGACCTAAAGGGGCTGGTAGGTTAATCTATTCTGACCTTATCTTTATTCAATCATAATACCGAAAGATTGCTTGAATGAATAACCAGCGTTTAACAATGGCTACAGCCGCTCTTTCACTGCAGTGCTCCTCTGAAGGGCCCTCCAAACCAATTTTTTAAATCGCAGGGAATATTAAACATTTTCAAAAATTACTTGTAAAATAAACCAAAATGCCGTTTCTCACTCATTGGTACAAAACAGAAAAAAA
>NW_020955336.1:1392959-1488902 GCF_003031625.1 Empidonax traillii | reverse complement strand
CGTGTTACGTTAATACACACATACTTAATAAAGGGCTGTTATTTTTCCTTTTTCCCTTTTCCATAATTTGCTTTCCTTCAATCGGAGTCTCTTAATTTCGAATCTATAATTGCTAGAAAAAAGGTTTGGGTCTTTTTCTCCTAATCCATCCTCAGCAAAGGACCCTTGTCTCAATTAAACTGAGACACCCCCCTTCCGAAAAAGTTGCTCTCTTCCCCCTGAAATCTAATTCCCACCACTATGTCCTCAGAGCTGGACAGCTGAAAATCCATTTCTTTTATCACAGTGCTCTTGAGGATTATTTCATCAGTATGAGTCTAATATTAATGGTGTTGTCTGCTTTAAGTGCATAAAAATCAGTTAAGACTTCATTTCCTCAGCAGTAGGCAGCAAGGCTAACTCTACTGCTTTGTTTTGACTACACCAACAGTACTAAAAACTGTGTATATAAAAGTAAATTGTGCATGAAAATCGTACAAGTAAACACCACTACATACAAATGAGTTAAGTGCTTTTTTTTAGCGTGCCTTAGTCAATTCTCTCTGCTGCAAGGAACGTGAAATCTGAAAGGTATCTGAAAGCTGCTAAAATCAGGACACTCTTTTCCCGGACTGTAAAGTGTGCTGTTGGCACTTTATCATTCAAAAAGCAACAAACGAAAACACTCCAAAAGGACAGAGTTAATTCGATGCAAAGATCTTCCCTCTCAGTAAATGTCTCGCACAGCACCACTCTTAGCAACAGAATGTTTATCCAGCACAAGATAAAGAGAGAGAGGCTTTTCACAGACACCTGGGACAAAACCAAAGAACAAAAGCAGCTCCCAGCGCAAGAGAGCAAAGTTAAATTTTTCGAGTGTTCCCACCTAATGTAGACAGAAGGCCAGCCATAGCAAGTTACAACAAACAACCTATTTACCCACTTCCAGAGAATGCTTGTAAATTTAAACTGTGTGAAATGTCTAACTACCTCTTTCATCCTATCAAAAGGCTTCATCAGCAATGGACAATAAAGCCACTGGCTTGACCTAAAGGGGCTGGTAGGTTAATCTATTCTGACCTTATCTTTATTCAATCATAATACCGAAAGATTGCTTGAATGAATAACCAGCGTTTAACAATGCCTACAGCCGCTCTTTCACTGCAGTGCTCCTCTGAAGGGCCCTCCAAACCAATTTTTTAAATTGCAGGGAATATTAAACATTTTCAAAAATTACTTGTAAAATAAACCAAAATGCCGTTTCTCACTCATTGGTACAAAACAGAAAAAAAAAAAAAAAGGAGGTAAAAAAAGCAAGAGCAGAAGAAAAATTTTATCTTGCTCCTGCATGTCTCTTTCAGACTTCCACCATCACTTATTGTCAGTTTTAGATAATATGCTCTCTCTTCTTAACTGTCAATCACATCTTCTAGTATTTTCACTCAAATGGAAGAAACTAGACCAAAAAAAAAAAAGCTACTACTTAATAAAACCTGCACTGTAACAACAGGCTTAATCATACAGGCCTCAGCACTTTGTATTTTAATAACTACTGGTTTGTTTTCAAAGCCCATTCCATCAGGGCACTCAGCACTAAACACAGCAAAGCAGGCAGTTAAAATTAAGAACATACTTAGGCCCACAGAAGTCAGTAAACTGGATTCACCACTCAGTGACTGATGTAATCACTCAACTCTCATACGCTTACATGTCACAGCTATGTCTAAATGCCCTTCTGGAGAAAAGTCTCCAGTGCTCAGCACTCCAGTGCACAGTCCTACCCAAGCATTTTCCCTCCTTGTAACAGTGCAATAACCACCTGTAGGAAGAACTCCAGAGTCTCACATGACCCTGTTAGAGCAAGGCAGTAGCAAGGCATTTTGACATGAAGCAAGAGCTGCGCTCTCATTTGACATATCAGTTTGAGCACTTACTCTTCAGCACCAACAAGCAAGTGCATCTTCGTTTAACGTTCTACACCTGTAAATGGTTCAGCAAAACACAAGAGAAGATAAAAAAGTACAGCCATCAGGCACCAAAATGACATTTGAAAATGCCATTAAAAAAAAAAAATCCATGCCAAGCCCAGGAACAGGGTCTAAGTTTAAAAATATTCCTAATCAGATTTAGGTAGATGCTTGAAACACCAGTCAAGACTAAGTGCCTTCACCTTTCTCCAAAAGCACAATCAAAGAACAAGCAAGTCAACCATAAGGCAGTGACTACAGCAGGCGATACCAGAGAACGAAAAATAAAAGCTGGGAGTTTCCCCTTTGTATTGCAGAGGGTACTGTTACAAACTACTCAGAAGTTCCTACCTTGAAAAGCTGTGATGTGACCAACAATCATGTACTTCAGTTCGAAGTTCAGTGCCTGGATACTTTGAGTCCTCTCTCTCCGAACAGCTGCCTGGTAGCTTTCTTCCATTTTTTTGGTGCAACATGTCGGTGCCCTGTGTTGACAGATCTGTAAATCTGACTCTTAAAGCAAACAAGAAAAACACAACAGTTAGAAAACCTTTTAAACTTTCACCATAAAAATAATGCTTCCTAATGTCAGAATTACCACAAAGCCAAACCCGCAAGGAATGACATTGTGAAACTCAGTTGCTGTCACAAGAACACTAATTCATGACCATTTCATCTACAGAGCAAGTTGAAAGTCGATTAAAAAACTTGATTTTTGTAGGATGTTTTTACTGTTTTAAAAATAATTCCATCTTTGTCCGTGTTCCATTAAGTTTAGTGCCCTTGATTAGGAAACCCACATCACACAGAGTTGTGATGGATATTCAGGCTCTCTCTGTTCTACACCCTGGGATTTACAGGTGCCTGAAAGGATCTGGTACAGATTGCAGGTGAGTATATTCTGGTGCTTCACAAACATGCTTTAAGAAGGGGACAAAAGAAAGCAAGGGACCAGTAAGTAAGCTAGAGGCCCACAGAAAATACCAGAGCCAAAACAGTCACGATATTAAAAAGCAGGTATTTCCACTACAATTTCTCAGTGGAACAGGAACACCCCAGCAGGAAGGCTCATGCCAGTGTCAGGCACTTCCTTCCGTGCACCTTGAGGCAGGAATGGTGGTCCTGAGGGAACAGAATTGCAGGTGTCCACCTCCATCCCATCCCTCAGGCTTTAAGGAGATGCCCTTCCCAGGAAAGCCAGTGCCACACAGAGGGCCAAGCTCCCCCCACTCCCATCCCACCAATGGCTTTAGGGACCATTTTAACACCCAACAGCACAGGGTGGCAGAGCCCATCTGGGCTGGACCCAAAGCAGTGGTGAGACACCAGCACCCTCCCTGCCCCAGGACTGGAGCTGGCCTGTCCCCACACTGCCACGTCTCTATGCCCTCTGGTTCTAAACCACTGTCAGCACCACCAGCAGTCCCCTTCCCAAACAGCACCACACAGATGGAAACAGCTCCAGTTCTCAAAAGGGCCACAATCCCTCCACAGCATTTCTCACTCAGGACGCTGCAGAGCACCCAGACCAAGCCCTGAGGCAGAAACATCAATGAACAACCCCACTGCAATAACCTTCACACCTGGCCTTGCAGGTGAACACGTGGCAGTGACCACACAGAACTGACAGCGATTAAAAACAAGAGGATGCAGACAAAAACCAGCAGAGACACCAAAATGACCAGGCTCTGCTCAGAGCCAGCTCCAGGTCAGCAGCTGACTGAGGCCAAACCCGCAAGGAGGAGTTCAGTAAATCTCCCCTGTCAGGGAGATTTAGGAAAAAAAAAATAAAACCACCAAGCTAGCTGAAACATCTCGTTCAACTTGAAAGTGTTGTTTCCAGTTTACAGGAACTCTCATTTGAAAGTGAGGCTAATTTGTGTCCAAAAGGTCAAAAGCCAAACGAAATATTTGAATTAACTATATTTTTCTATCAGTTTACAAACAAACACCAAAGTTGTCACAGACTGAGCTAACTCAGGATACCATTTCGGAGGTGGATTCGTTTCACGCTTCAATCTAATCTTAAAAATAGGAAACTACAAGTCTCCCCAGCCAGATCTGCAGTCCCAAACCCTGCTGAAAGCCCAAGACAAGACCATTGTGCCCTGGCAGGAACCAGCAGGCTGCCAAAAGCAGCAGCAGGAGGGCTGTGCTTGTCACCAGCTGGGCACACTCCTCTGCTCCCGCCTGCCAGAGAAGCTCTCCCAGGTTGAAATTAGCTTCTTGGCCAGGCTAATTTTAACTTGGGTGGGTTCCCTGATCCAGTTCCCTCCGTAACACGTTTGTTCTGTCACAAGGAACGGGGGGTCAGGGAAGGACCACTTCTCTGAGCTGGCACCACAAGGCATGTGTGAAATTATAGCACAGGCTGCTGAGCAACTCAGTGCACAAATAGGTGTCTGAGCAGAGGGGCTGTAAATGTTACTTGGCATCTGCAGTGCCAGGCTGCTGATACTCAGAGCACTTCTCCTTGCCCAGCAGCCCTCTGAATTTTTTCGTTTGAGAGGCTTTTGCAAAGCTCAGACCTGCATCACAAAGGTTTGGAATACGAAGTGCTCCATGCTATGTGCTGGCCACAGCCAGGGTGCTCTCCCCAGCTATCAGTGCCTGGTGCTCCCCTCTGAACCTCAGCAACCTGCTTCTCCTCCAGAAAGCTTTAGGAATACAGATATCTCAGCTGGAACTGCACTCCTGGGATTCCCCACCCAGCTATCTCCTCCAAGGAATACACCAGGAGCCTGAAGATCAGGTTTCATTGGTCCAGAGCCAAAATGATAACAGGAGCCACTCTTAAATAGAAGCAGCACTAAGCCCCTGACAATTAAGGAACCTGATGTAAAACACAGAGCACTGAAAGATCGCAAAGTCCCCTCCCCTCCCAATACTGTCAGGTCAGAGCTGTCATGCACAGCCCAGCTTCAGAACTTGCCTGGGGGTATCACTTTTAACACAATTATAGAAACCTAATAAAAGTTTGCAGCACTGTACATGCCTGGGTGTTGAGATTAAATTAGAACTCATTAGTAATGTCTTAGTGTCTTTAATAGCTCTGATACTAATTTTAGTTTATCTCATCTCTTTCATCTTAATAAAGAATACCCTGCCCAACAGAAGAAGAAGAGGGGAGGAACAGAGTGACCCAGCAGTGACTGAGGGACTGAGCACCCCACAGCGCCGTGGAAATCACCCCTGCTCAGATGGGCTTTGCGTATCAGCACAAGAGAGACAACCTTAAGGGCAAATTCCTCTTCAAGTTTAGGAACAAAGTCACTCTATACACCAGAGAAAAAGCACCATTTGTGAAAGAGGGAAGAAAAATTACCAAAAACATCATTTCAGTGATAAGATTCTGCTAATTTCCCTCTAGGACTTTCTTACCTGCTTTTCCCAAGCTGCCTCTCATTTCCTAATTCGTGATTTAGTTTGGAGGAACCTCTAGTTCAACCCTTTAAAGCAGGGTTTCAAGTACCAAGCCAAGTTTCAAGTACCCCCAAAGGAAAAAAAAAAAAAGCTACCACTACCCTCGTGGTAAAATAAGGGAATTAAAAAATCCTGTCTAAGGATAACTTCCCAAATTCCAACTCACGCCTGTTGCTTCTCAGTGCATCACCATGTGCCTTCAACAATCTGACTCCACTTCCTTTATTTCCTGCCAAAAGGTAGCTGAAGAGAGCAGTGTGACCTCCCCTCATCTTCCCTTCAGCTGAACACACCTCTCTCTCTATTCCCTGGTGTTCCAGACCCTGGCCGTGATGGGAGCCCTCTGCCAGAACTCTTAACTTTAAGCCACAGATGCAAAGCACCTGCATCCCAACACACCTCTCTCTATATTCCATTTTCTTAGGCATTAACTTACTGACAGAGCGGAATGCTTTCACCTGTACATGCCTGGGCTTCAGTTCCAAAAGGTTTATAGCTTTCCTAAAACAAATTAGTTTTCTGCTTCAGATCAGATGGAAGGATTACTCTGCTGATTATGCTGTTATTTTTAATTTCAAGTCTTTTTCCCTTGAGTAATGGTTAAAACTGTGGCTCAGCTTATTCTTAAAGTGAGAAAAACTACAGACTTTAGATCCTTACTGTTATTATAAAAACCAGGATAAAGTATCTTGCTCCACTTTGAAAAACAAAGTCACATTCAGAACAGCAGGGAAAAAATGTACTACCTGAGTCTAAAAAATGAGTATTTTGGAAAGCAACAATGATCCCTATTGAAAACTCCTCTGCAATACCAAAGCACTTAATACATGCCAAAGGCATCACCTTCAGACACCTCCCTGTCAGAATTATAAATCACTTCAGGTGCCAAATGCACAAAAAACTATGCATCTTCATTGATCTCCAGCTGGCCAAGTCTACTGAAATCATCTGGGGTTTATTTTGTTGTGTGTTTCTTGGAGACTTCTTTATTTTAAATCAAAATGTTTTGGGCTTCATTTGTAACTTTGGTACCAATAAAGTCTAAGGCTTTAGCCATTAAAGATATTAGTATCAGTATTAATCAGTATTAATCTCCTAAAAGCAGAGAGGCCTGTTGAGCAAGCAAAATTAAGTTCTTCCAAAAGCTGAATATATATTTATTTTGTTGGCTGACCATGGAGTTTAACAGTTCTGTCTTTAAAATGCTGTACACACTGTACAAGCCACACTCTGAAACCAGAACATCAAGTAATCACACGGTAATTGATCCACCTGCATTAACTTTTTCAAAGACAGGCTGATTTTTGTTTTCATTTTTTTCAAACAAGCTGAGCCTTTAACCTGCACTGCACAGAACATTCACAGGCACGATCCGAAGGCGAGCTCAGCGCAATCTGTCTTCTGACAGTTTTTATTCCTTCGCATTTGGGCAAACTTTTCAACACTACTTCTAAACAAAGCTTTAGTCGAAAGCCCAAGATTTTAACATTGTACAAGTGTCCTCAAAGACTCCAAGATTGATTATGCCTTAGTAACACAGAGGAGGGTGCCAGAAGTCCTTTACATTGTATGTGGCCCAGCTGAACAGGAGTCAACGCTTCATCCTTCTCAAGACTCATCTGCCTGGTGGAGCTGCTGCCTCAGCTAGAGGAAAACTCAGCAATTAAATGCCAACTAATTCAGGGGAGAAGGCCAAACCAAATGAAAAAGGAAGCAGTTTCCAGCCAGGGCTCCCCCTGCAACTATTTGATGCATGAACAGAGCCCATGGAGCCACATCAGGGAAAGGGAATCCAACCCACTGCCACGAGTTTGTGAGGTTCTTTTCCTACACAGCTCTTGTGCCCCAGGAGTGCTAAAAGCATCATCACCTTCCCCTGCAAGACTCATGTCACAGAACTCATTCCAAACACGAGCCATCCTCACCCAGAAGGGAGCTCAGCTCCCTGTGCACAGCCTGACACCACAACCCAGTCCCCCTGGAACTACGAAATGTTTTTACCTACAAAGACCCACAAAGCACATCAAACCCATCAAGCTCAACGTGTGCATAGTCAAACAGCTACTGTTTGATTTGTCAACGTTTACAGTATGGTAGTTACTATGCTTGAAGTGGTGAGTGACAGAAATTACCTGAAAAGCCAACAAGCCAGTGCAACAGTGACCAGTGCACAGCTGCAAATGGCTCTGGGACATAAAACAGCAACTAAACGAATAAACCTTCTGCTCCCTGAGCAGGGATAACATCCAGGTAAGCTCCAAGGAGCAGAGACTCTCTCTAAGTCAAATGAAGATGTCTGTTCCTCCTGCCTCAGGTAATCTGTGGCCAGGTCCACCCAACTCACATTTTCTGACTATTCAGAAACAATCTTCCAATCTAACACTTTCCTCTATTTTGTTAAAATAATCCTACTGTCAGCTCTTAATATAAAGATTACATAGACACACAGCATGTTAAAAGGACCCTTTAAATCCAAAAGCTGACAAAATACCAAAGCAGAGCCTGAATTTGTCCCATCTGCCTACATGCAGATTGACAACGTGCCTACATCCAGCATGGTATATCACAAGGGCAGTTTGGAAAACACAAGCCATGGAAGTTTCCTTTCCCTGATCCCTTGTTTCATAATGTAAATTAACAGAGACACCATTTAACTTGACCACTGGACTTTACATTCTCATTGTTCCTCTGCAATACACTGAAGCATCACTAAGGCCGTGACCAGGTGTGCTATTCCAGTTGAAACAATCAAGGATAAATACTAATATAACTACTAGCATGTGTAGCTACTTTCAACTCTGTCAAATCAAATTGCTTGCATTAGCTCAAGAGAGCCTGAGTAGATCTAAAAAAACAAAAAGTATAAACCCCCACAAAATGGGAGGACCGTTTGACTGCACTGCAATTACACCAGCAAATTTAAGGTGGGTGGAAATCTTGAATGGGACAGGAAGGGGGCAGCAAGAAGCACTACATATCATGACTCCAGAGAGTTGGCAGCATCAGCAAGTGCCACAGCTTGCAGGACAGCTGGAGACTATCAGGCACCAGCCCTGATCAGCTTCCAGAGCAGGAACTCTCCAAAATATACAGCTCTTAAGAGCAGCATCTGCACAATTCAGTGTTGTTGGCCTGTTGCTAAGTTCCTTTTGTCTGAGTTTTTCCCATTTCCCTCTGCTGCTTGCCTGGTTCTCACTGTTCTTATGTTCTGTTTTTTTGGCCCAGTTTCCAAGCCACCTTCTGCCCTGCCCCATAGGGTACTGCATATGCCTGTTGGCTTTTTCACCTTGGCTTGTGCCCCACAGAATCTGCCTCATGCCTGGGCCCGAGCAACAGAAAAACTATCTGACTGCCCTAAACCAGATGTCCCTTCAACTTGCTGAAACGTAAACAATGGTGACCAGGCCCTCCCTTTACTCCTCTGAGTCCCTCTCCACACTTCTCACCCTCCTCAGAGAAGGTTCACAATTCAAGACCTTCCAGTGCTTCCCAAAACAGTCTGGTTTTCAGGAGCGCGCTGGAAGATGCACCTTTGGTGTCAATGCCAGATGGCCAAAGTACCACTGCTCCTAAATACTCCCCTGAAGGAACAAAGAAAGGGTGATTCATCTCCCACAGTTCACTGCCTCCCCCTCGGGTCTTCCCCCCAGTCAGCCCTGATCTCAGAAACAGCAGAATTTTGGTAGCAAGAGGCACAAAACCCACCTTACAGCATTTCAGTCTAAACTGTTAATTTGAAAGGCTGAGCAGCTGAGGGGAGAGACAGCTTGGTAAGTGCCAGGTGCTGTGCAGGGCAAGCACCACCTGCCATGGCCAGGGGACTGCACAGTGGTCACCTCCTCCAGGGCTTGCACTCCTGCAGAGGGGCAATCAGTTCTTTAATGCTGATTAAATTAAATTATTTCACATCAGCCCAGTGCTAAGTGAGATATCCTTTGAATGTGGGAGACAGCAAGGCTGTGACTGCTACAGAGCTTCCTAACTACACAGGACATGCAAATTCAAGAGATTTACACTCTTGAGAATCCACCCTTTTTTTTCCCCCCCCTCCTCCTGGAGCTGATATAAAAGCACGAAGACTGATGCACATAAAGCACATTTTAAACAATCTAGACTGATGGAGGTCAGTGGGTCTACATCAAAGGAGCTTCTACATTTACTGTAATGCCAACTCCTTCCTCCATTTTCCTGGGCCAACACGTATAATTGCAATACAGAGGTGAGAGAAAAATTACAAGAACTTTCATTAATTTAGAGCCTACTATGATTCATCTTTCATTATGTCTCATCACATTCCCTAGCAGTTAAATCCCATCCATTTTTTCACCACTGCCAATAAAAAAAAAAAATCATGAATACACACAAAATATTTCCTAGATGAGTCCAGTGAATCTTCCTGCTCCATATCATCCAATAAAATAACAGCTGCATTTCTGCTCTCCAGTGGGGACAGCATTTCACTGCCACAGAACCCTGCCCTGCAGGTTGATCTGACTGAAGAACGCAGAAACCACAGGAGGGGGAAAGCCTAAACTGGAAGACAGGTATGTAAGCACTTTGTTTGCAACAAAACTGAAGTTGCTTTTAAATGAAAGTTGCTTTGTAACCCTGCACAGTTAGAAAAAAAACCCCACACCTTATGAATGCAAATCAATACTAGGCTGTCTATCTAGCCCTAGAGGGAGATGACATAAAATAGCTTTATGAAAGGTGTGAATCACCTCATTCATCTCAACTTCAAAGCCAAAAGATAATTCAAATGCCAACAACTGCTTTTTACCACTGACAGATTACTTTTTAATATGAACTACTTCCTAATATGCTTTAGCTGTGGTTAGTTACATATAAGGTGGCAGAACACAGAAGATTTCAAATATATTGATAGGTTTGTGATCAATTGTATTTCCTCTGTTCTATTTTCTCTGTCAACGTAAAAATCTCTAAGAATGTTAGATGGGAAGAAGAAACAAAAGCAAAGATAAATCTAAAGGAACCAAGGGACTATTAGATATTTGGGTCACAGCCTCAGAAAGTGAAACTGCAAGAACAGCACTGGAGAAGTGAAGAATAATAATTCCCCAACATTCCCCCCCTCCCCAAGATTTGAGTACTTCCATTTTCACCATTTCACTTGAAAGCAATACATGAAACCAAATGCTCAGACAACACATTTCCTCTTTTAAAAATACATATCAGTCTTAAGTATTAATTTCATAGCTGAAATCTCAAATGCTTTCTGTTTGTCCAGTAGGCTTGTGTATAACTTCACTCTTGTGAATGACTTGAGAATGACCAACAGCTACTTTCTCCAGAATTTTCACTAGCATTTGAACCAATTTCTTTAGGATCCCATTCCCACTTGCATAATTTCTTTATTTTTAGGGAGAAGGTAAACTATAAAAACCTGGATGATATAACTAAGAGTTTTAAGAAAAGCACAATGTGCTTTTGCTGCTGTTTTCACAAAAGGAAGAGCAATCATTTACAGTGCAGAACCAAAACTAAGCAGCTGGTGACTAGACAAGACACCCCTCACTAGGGCCAATTCTTCAACTTCATCACCCATGACACAGTAATTAATTAAAACAGGCTGCAGCAAGACTACAGCACCACAAGGTCTCTGCATCCTGCTCCCTTTCTTTGGTTCCTCAAGCAGACAACAGCACTGTCAGGAGCAGGGACACTCATGGAAAACCGGAGTTTGTTGCCACAAACTGGAGCCACAGGCACTGGAAGGCAACACACAGCAGGCAAGAGAGGAAAGAGCCAAACGTACGTGACAGTCACGGGAGGGGAACACTCATTCACTGGGACCAGGCAGAAGAACCAGCTGACAGCCCCTCAGGTCGCTTACAACACACCAGTAGCCTGTTTTTTGTGGTCTGAGCTGAACCTAGATTTATGCTCAGATCAGTTCTTCCATACTGGACCACTATGTGCAAAATAACACTCCCCAGGGCAGAAAAGAGGTGAGGGAAGCAGTCTCAGAGGGCTTGGGTCAGCACCCCCTGATGTCAAGGGAGACACCCAGTAGCATCAAACCACACAAAATACAAGGACAGTTAAAGACACAACACTGTGCTGTGCTTCAGGCTTCTGTGGGGATTTAATAGTTTGAGACTAACACAGCTCTGAACTCAGAGGGCTTTGGGTCAAACTCTCAAGTGAATCCTGGAACAGGATTCACAGCCAGGAAATTTGCCCATCCTAAGAAAAGTCAAAATTAACAGAAAAGAGAACCTACAAGGAATTATAAAGAAGCACTTCAATGACCTTAAAGTAACTTGTGTTTGATTTCAGACAAGTACTTGGGGATTTTTAGCTGCACACATTCAATGAAAAATCAATGGAAGGTCAAACAGTTAAAACCCCAAACACATCACAGAGTTGGTGACAATATTCAGTGGTCCAAAAAGCAGCAAGGGCCCATTACAAGCTAATACAGCCCCCATGAAATTGAGGGCCACGACAATATATCCACTTAAGCACATGCTTCTTCTGAAGCCAGGACAGGCCTGGCCTTCTGCCCTTCCTCATTTGTTTCGGCTTTGCTTTGTTCTGCCTGCCCAGACCATGGAGAATGTTTTGGCAGTATCAGGAGCAAATGAAGGCAGCAATGAGGAATGAAGAACTGGAGGATTAAAGACACTCCACAATGAAATCTCACCCGAATTCTGGGTACCAACGATACCCCCAAGCTGGAAAGCAGCTGAGCTCACCACACATGACATTCCACCACCCCCTCCTGTACCCCAGCAGTGTGTTTAGCAGAAAGGTCTGTATCTTTCTGGGACATCCTGAGCCAGGATAATGGGATTCTGAAACACATGTAGCGTCCCAAAGATGGAGGAGAGGCAGGAAGATGTCTCAAAAGCCTTTAGGTTGGGACCACAGATGAACAACTTTTGAAAACCAGTGGAGACCTTTGATAGGCTCCTAACACTTGGCAATACTGAAAGGTATGTTTGACCTAAGGCAGGTCCCTTGGGCTGCACACTTTGTTTCCCTCATGGAAAAGAGGAAGACACCTTCCATTAGTTTGCTTGGACTGTAAGCAATTCCTAGTGGAACCTGCCCTTTGCTATGTGCATGTTCAGTGCTCTCCCAGAGCCTGCTTTTGATTCAGATCCTATGCACCTGTTATATAAATTAAGAAATCATGTTTCTTCCCTTACATCACTCAAACAAGGCTCCCCTCACAGCACACTGAACTGATTATCCTTCTCTTCTTGCTTGTGCTATTCCATTCAAACCCAACAGCATTACTGGAGGTTTGGAGCTCCCCACCCAAGCAGTCCAGAGCAGCCCACCGTGACACAGAGCTGTCTGGGGCCAGCCCCACACACTGCCAGGCAGTGCTGGCTGCACTCACTCCACACTTGGAAAAGCCAGAGGCAGGCAGTGAGAAAGGAAGCTGGGCTGGGGATGGCAGCCATCAGAGACACAGCAGCAGCCAAACTGACACAAGCCAGCCCTATTCAGTCCTTGCTGCTCAGCTAATGTTTTGGCACCTGTGATAGTGGCTCTAGAATACTTTCCAAACCTAGGCCAACAGCCTTGCCAGCAAATGACATAGCCACTTTTCATCCCAGCTGGGGGTTATTTCTGTCAGAGAAGGCCACACAGCACAGCAAGTGTTACCAGCAATGGGGACGCTCCCAGTGAGCTTCAGATCAGAACCAGGTACAGCCAAAGCACAGATGCTTTTAGAGGAAGGTGAATGTTTGTATTTCCTGACATATCTAGAGCAAACCAGGTTAGGAAGAGTAAATTTGATTACTGCAGATTGAAACTGAAAATGCAGTGCTTTAGCCAAACACAACTTCGGGCTGCAGTGAATGTATCGGTAACCGATACATTTTTCCCAAACTTAACTAAAATTAGGAGACTAAAGCCAAGCCTTCTCAGCACAAGTTTGAAAGCCTTTCTCCAAGAGCAATGGTTCCAATTTTTTTTTTTTTTTTGAAGTCCCACTCTGTTTTGGGAAGGCAGTAGTTTTTCTACATATGCTTTGTTTTCTTGCCTTTGGACTCATCACCCCTCTCCTTTGAACTGCCCATGTAGAAAGAGCAGATAACTATCCTGCACTTATGAAAAAGTGGATCTTCTTGTGAGTTGCAAGGAGAAAATACTTTGACCTCCATCAAATGGCAACCATATAAGATCCTGGGTGCTGTTTCTCAAGAATTACTTAGGAAGCCCTTGTCCCTTCTAAAATCATCACTCCAGCCTTTCAGTTCCCACTTTTTTTGTGTTTCCTTATGGAAGAACAACGAGGCAGGAACACAGGACATAAGGGTTTGATATCTGATTTGAGGGATGGAACACCTCTTGCTATGAGGAAAGATTGAGAGAATTGGGGTGGTTCAGCCTGAAGAAGAAAAGGCTTCAGGGTGACCTGACTGGACCCTTCCAGTACCTGAAGGGAGCCTGCAAGAAATATAGAAACTGTATCAATGAAACCGCTCAAGAATGAACACCCCAAAACAGTAAAGCACTGAAAAATAGAGGGTTAAGGGCCAGATCCACTCTTAACCTGCATAACTGGAGATCCTCAGGCTTGCTTTGAAAAATCATCCCACTTCTATTTGCAAGACTTAAGTCATCTTCCTCTGTAGCCTAATTTCCATCTTCTGGTCTATACACCTGCAATGGAGGGAACTACTGGCAGCAAAATCTAAGGTGCATATTAAAGTCAGGAGCACATGCCCCACCTAAGCCTCATGTCTCCAGGTATCTCCCTGCTGCCTTGCTACAACACTGCAGTTTGCCCACTATCAGGCTTGCAACTCAGCTGCTGTTGTAAGTTTGGTCACTTGCAAACTGCTGTTTCTGCACACTCCTCTCCACCATTACATGGCAAATCTGTGTCTTAGTTATTTTGCTTTACTGTCCACAGAATTCGATATCCCCACACAGTTTGCTCCTTCCTCACAATACTCAAAACTTACCGAGGAGGAGGAAACATTCTTTGAGCTCAAACAGCAAATCAAATCACGATGCTTAATGAGCCACCACATCTGGAATTCACATCCTTCATTCCAGGTGCACGTGTCCCAGATGAAGGCTACGCTCACAGGCACAAAGCTGATTGCTCTGTGTGTCACCACTGCAAATGCACAGAGCACCGTTCCAGAGCAGAACAAACCAGAGAAGTTCTCACATAACGAGGGGGACTGCAAAGAGGAACGTCCTGAGAACAGGATAAGAAGCAAAAGGCCTGTATTTTAGCAAGGAATAATTATTTTGTATTAGGAAAAAAAAAAAAAAAACAACAACAATAAGGTAATTAAGCACAGGAACAAACAACCTAAAAAGGCTGTGATCTTCTATCCCTGATTTAAACACAGTTTATTCTGGCTGTGAGTAGCAGGAATGGACCAGATGATCACTTCAGGTCTATTTCAGCACTATTTTCTATTATTCTAATCTTTCAGCAGCTCTCAGCAGTGTATTTTTCCTAATTACATCCAGTTTTCAACAGATTACTCTCCCTTTATTCACATTTCCTAGTACAAACACCCAAGGCAAGCTGTTCCTGGACAGCAGCTCCTTTGGCACTACGTTGCTGTACCTTTTGTGAGGATTTGGCCCTTGAGATCTCTGAAGAGCAGAGCCTTAATTTCAAAGCAGGGATCTTGCTCATTTTACTCCATATTTACCGAGAACAAAGGGAAGACTATGCAAATACCCTACTACTTAGACCTGAACAAAGTGGGAGCAAACATGTAGATGTGAATGGGAGACATAATAGTAGGGGGAAAAAAGCCATCCTTTTCAAAAGTAAAATGACTTTGTCAGGGTCCCTTTGCACTCTGTGCATGGATGATTTGTGACAAAACAAAAAAGTGCAAGCCTAGCACGTCACCCATGTCAGAGATTAGAGCACTTCAAAACCCTCAGTAGTTCAAGCACTTTCTGGAACTTGAAAGGCTTTCTTAGGCAGTGCTTAGCTTCTTTATGGCTTTTACACGACTTTGATGTGCACCTAAGAGTGAGGAACCTTAATCTGAAGGTTTTCCATGGAAAACACCCATATTGTACAATAAATCACAAAACCTCGTCACCCTGATTAACACGAGTCAAAAGTTTGCAAAAACTTTTTGCCAGAAGTTAAAGATTCAGAGTCATTATTTTGCTACTCAAATAAGACCCCGGGATTTCCAAGCACTTAATCACTTTCAAAAGCTTCTCCAATAGTAGCACTGGAGCGATATTTCTAATCATAGACAAAGTATGGTGTGCAAGGCAAATGTCACTTTCCCACCCCTCCATTCTCTCCTTAAAGTGGAGATTTAAAGTTAAGGGAGCTGTGGAAACACAAATCAATTCCTGGTGTGTTACAAAGCCTCTTCTCTAAGTGCAAACATGGATGTGTAAACATCAGCTTCGTTTTCCCCCCTCACTCTCCACCCTTAACCCCCTGTAGCATTAATGGGAATTATGCATGCATAACGAGCACGGAATAGTCCCCTTATGAATAGGGGCCTTGTTGGAACAATGAATACATTTAACCATTAACATCTAGGGATGTGTCCAACTATCCAATTTAACTAGCTGCCAAACAAAGCTACCCTGACCTATCTGATATCCTCAGGTTCCAACACAGCTCTCTGAAATTTGTTTCTCATTTGTTTTTAAAGGACATGGCAGTGACAGTGGAGTGCATAGCAGAGTAGGGGCTCTTTGTGAGAACAAGCTCCTCGGAGAAAGATGTCCCTCCAGAATAGCTGTCACATCCACCCCGTGATGGACGAACTCTGCAGAGGGAAAGCCAAGACCCCAGGAAGCAAGCAGAATCGTCAGAAGACCAAAAAAATCTATATATACGTATTTGAAATGCATATATATGCTGGTCATCAGTATTAATAGAAACTCAGTAAGAACAGAGAAAGGCAGAATATGGCACAGAATCATATAAAGTGGACTAAAAAATAAATTCCAAAAGAAAAGAGTGGGAAGACAACTTCTAGGGGAATGATTTTATGTCCTCTACAGTTCTGAAATTCCTATGCAATTGCCTGGCTACACTTGTTCTTTATTTCTATATTTTAGCTATCAAAATGCAAAAGAGAACCTGAGGATACATATCAATGGTACTTCCCCGAGATTCTTCAGTCCACAAAATAAATGTAATGATACTGCCTGTGATATTTGAAATTCCTCCATTGTCCTAAATTCTTTCTGTCTTCTTCCAACCAGTGCCTTGGAATTTCAAAAGCAAAAACTTTACACGTTAATCACGCATGTATGAATACACTAGGAAGGTAATTAATAACCATCCTTTAAAACTGATGTACTGAAAAGAGTAAACCAGACAGATTTATTCCCCTGGAAGTACACGCACAGCGCGGATCCGTGGTACGAGGCAAGGTTGTGGCTGCTCCAACATAAATCACGGGCGTAACAGCGCTGAGCTCCTCGAAGCTGTAGCAGGCACAGAGCCCCAGGGGGCTGCAGGACAGTCAAGCACTGTACAATTCATCTGGTGAGGCTGCCAGGACAGGCCTTTGGCAGGGCTGCAGCACCTCGTACAGACGAGGCCACCTTCGATCCCCGGGGACCCCTCGGGTGTCACCCTGCTGCCTTCAGATGCCACCGAACTACAGGACTCACTGTGGAATTGGCAAAGGCTTCTCAGCTGCTTGACTTTCACCTGACATCCTAAAACAGGGATATAAATATTGTCCTTACATTCTTCTAGCGAGTGGCCCTAAGGACCAGGGTTGATAAAGCAGTTCAGACACAAAGGGCTCAGTGCAAGTATCAGCATTGCTATAAAAAAATATTTAGCTCTTACAAGGGACAAAAAACAGCCATAAACTAAGTATTCTGGACACCTGTTACCTTTCTAATGCAGAGAACAGTTTGGCACACAGTCCTACTACCTTTGCTCCACACACAACACAGCTCAGTTCCCTTTCCAGACCAGCACACCTGGATCTACAGACCACCCTGGGTCATGAAGGACACAAAAAGAGGGGAAAAACTTTGTTCTCCTAAGTCTGTGCTATGTAATCCTGTGCACCCAGCTTTTAGCTTGAGGCTCAGGTTAGTTCTGTGGATCCAAACTCAAGAAGATACTGTGCAGAAGTATGGCATGTTTTTCCATCAAATAATATACTGGCTTAAAATATTACATCTTAACTTCTTTGTAGAATGTAGAAAGAGCCTTGCCTCCCCATACAATTTTATCCTTAAGATATATCATTAAATACTAGTGAGGTGCCTTATTTCATCCATTGATACTGCTCAGTAGTTATTTTAATATGAACAAAATAAATACCTTTAAATATATCTTTACATACATCAAGATGAGTCTATCATATCAAATACTGATACCTAATTCAAATCAACAGATTGATACACTAAGCATAAATGCTGCTGTTTGCAAATTGATTCCGATCCATCAAAATTCCTGTCTTCCCTTAAAAGCAGTAGCTGTGCTCTACACTCGTAAGTGATGGCTATGTATCTGAAGTATTATTAAACATATGCCTTTTTATCATGTCATTTTATGCTTTCATAGGAGAAAGATTCAATTACAAAGACTTTACAATACCTGGAACTTTAAATATCATTTAAAAGCAAAACCCTTTCACTGCCTAGGGTGCACTTCGCATGTATTTTTGCTTTTTACTGATCCTCAGGTTATTTTCATGATTAATCATGCCAATTTTCATGATTAACCCTTACAAAAGCTTTTACATATTTTTATGTATTTACTCTATTGATTTATACAGCCATTATCACGCCAACTTTTCTTCTACTTATCACATTAGTTCCCTTTAATTAGTACTGCCCTTTGGTTAAGAACTGGCTGCTCAGACCTGCAACATACTGGGGTGGGGGCCATTATTTTTGTTATTTTCCGGTAACAATCTGACAGCAAAAATTCAGAGGCACATAACATGCTGGAGAGGCAGCTCTTGGGAGCCACCACTGTTTTAAGGATGGGTCATTTCTGACTAAGCTTGTTCTCCATCCCAAGATTCAGTTCAACATCATAATCACCAGGTCTTGAGCTGACTGTTAAAAAACTAAAAAATAAAAAAAAAATAAAAATCACTACAGAGTCTTTTCAGCAGAGATTTTTGAAAGAATAAGTAGACCATATGAGTTGTAGGAATACTTGGCTCTTTCCCATGACTCAGTTTGACAACAATATTGTGCACTGGGGGAGAGCAGGTTCTCTGCTGACTCTTGGATTCCTTCCCAAGACACTGGCAGGAAAGGCTGACCTGAGTAACTAAGCCAGTCATCTTCTCACCTGGACCAAATGCTCATGTAAGTCACCGAGGACAATGCTTTTTGGGGCTCACGGATATGAAAACTGCAGGATTCCACCTGGAAGTGAAACAGCAATTCCATCTTTATGAGGCACTAAGTAAGTTTAAACATATTTTTTTTTGCCTATAGATTACTCCAAGGAGGCATTACTGAGTGAGGAGCTGGTCCTGCGTCAAACAGAAATTTAAGACACAGCAAAAGAAGGAAAAAAAAAAAGTTATCACTGCTGGCAGGAGTCTTGCCTGCATCCACAGCCATCACCAGCTTTAGGTTAACACTTCTGTCTGAGCCTAAAGAGTGCTAAAAAATCCTGAAAAGATTAATGAAGCAAGGAACCTTTCTTCAGAGGAGCTGCAGGCTGCAAAAGCATAGCTTTTCTTCCACTCTGAACACCTATCACAGCAGGTACAGACCACAGCCCCTGACTGCTCAGAGGATGGATGAGAGAAGTGAAGGAAGGACAGCTTTCAGGTTCAGAAACCAAGGTAACTCCTAGTCTTTTTCCTCACATAAAGAATCAAAACAAAGTCAGCCCAAAGAAATGAAGATGTAACTCACTGATGTTTTTTCTGGTTGCAATCTACAGCCCTTTCACAGCAGCTTTTCAGTCATGAAACAGCTCACACTAACACACCACGATACAACCTGTGGACAGGGAAACTGAGGCACAACTGGCCTTGGCTATGCTGAGTGACAAAGATGAGGACAGAATCCATCTCACAGTGGATCAGTCCACTCCTTCCAACAGGTAGTCTGTGGTGTAAACCAACAAAAAGCCTGTGTGTTCATAAAAAAAAACAAATATTAAGTGTAACAGGAAGAAAATCTTCTACTGTAACAAGCTGCAAGTAACGCCAAGGACATTTCAAACTTGTATTACCGCCAAGATCGTCTATATAAAACAGCAACCTCAAAGAAACAAAGATTATTTTTTGTGCCTTTTGAAAAAATCTGAACCACCCTGCAGAGTTTCTATGCATTAAGACAACTGTGCTCACCCAGCAATCTTTGCTCCCAGATGCATCCTTCATCCACCCTCCTGAAGGCAGTCCCACACAGCCATGCATGGCAGGTGAACAGGACACACAGGTATCAACTGCAGTTCACACAAGAGGGTTTTAGCATCTCGTTCTGATGAGGCCAAGAAGTCCCAGAGCCAATAAAGCAAGCAGATGTCACATCTGGCACACACCAGACTCAGCAGTGGCTTTGACAGAATGCTGCTGGGAGCAAAATGCGTTTCATGACTGCACCTTTACCAGGGAAACTACAGCGTTCTCATCAACAGGGCAGAAATACAAAGCTGACTGTTAGTAAGAGAAAACCAACAAAATCAAGTGTGGCATGACCTGTTTCATAATAAAGTGGACAGGGGAATAGATATTCTTGGATATATTCCAAATAGAGATCTAGCTCATGCTGCTTTCTCAACATAGATGGGAGCTTTGCCACAGGCTGACGTGGGATGAGATCGAGTTTAACGCATGCACCACACGCAGCAAGGAGTTTCTGGTAGGAACCTAGGACTTTGCTGTCACTACTCAGAAAGTAAAACAGTTTTAATGTATAAATTGTTAATGCATGTCCAGCTCTGCTACGGGATATTTAGTACAGACATGTGGTAATGAACATTCCTGCTGATTTCAGGTGCAGGATGACAGAGGATAATAAAGCAGCTTTTAACAGGACAAAACTTCCCCTTCAAAAGTGCGTCCCTGAGCACTACCTGGGAATCTGTGCTCTTTGTAAAGCAGCAGAGCAGCAAGATAAAGCTAATCATCCCTTTGGTAGTTCTCCACAAGATGATTATTTAGAAGGTAAAGAATTCCTAGAATTCTTTCACTAATGATAAATATTCTCCTTGCTTCCCAGAAATCAGCCCAATTCTTCTCTCTTTACTTATCATCCATTTACAGACTTGGGGTTTTTTGCATGCTCATACACCGGTCAATCAGCCAGAGAGAGAACTGAGCATACATAAACGGGTAGGATGTTCTTGTGGTTACACGATTACCAAAGGAATGACAAGAGGACTTTTATTCTGGTTCTGCTCCAATTCACTGCCTGAATGCGGACAAGTCACAGACTCCAGTTGGGTTCATTCAGTTTTCCTACTGAGCCCTTGGAAAGCAGTGCCAGGCAGGCCCCACCGTGCTGGGAGCCACAGAGCAGCCTCTGAATCACCGGAACTTCCCGGGGAGCAGAGCCCGTGCCAGCGCAGCCAACGCTGTAACACAACCCGGGGCTCGCAGGGCATCGCCGAGGCGGCCCCGGGGCTGACAGCAATACCACACCGAGCAGCACACATCAAGTCTGAGGTATCCAGACTCCCTGGAACCAAAGGCTTAGTCCCTTGGCAGGATTAACGCAGCCATTCACCCTCGGAGACTGCATAGAATTCGCTCTCATCAAACTCCTAACCAAGGAGCTCCCACAAAAACGTCCCGGCTCAGTCTGTGATAATCAAAGTACAAGTCCGGGAACACATTACCTCATTTTCCAGTCTGGGGGAAGACACAAAAAAAACCCTTCCCTGTGGATCGCAGCCAAGGCAGCAGTACCTTTACCTGACCAATCTGTCTGTTATTTGCGACAAGTTACCCTTGAAACATTCCCTTTGTTCCAGAAAAGTGGGGTACCAGACAGGAGCACTGACTCCACTAGCGGAGAAGAAAATGCTAGAGACCGACCAAGAAGATCTGCTGCTCAAAAATAGCTGTTTGGGCCTCTTATCCATTCCATGTCCAAACACTTCTTCCTTAACCCTGCCCTCAATAACGGACTACGATCCAAAGCAGAAAAATCTCATGTCTTTTGGGGGAAACTGTGGAAGAGAAATTTAAAAGAAGACTCCTGGACATCTACGGTGGTGACAATTTTCAGAAAGGTTGCCCTTTTTCCTCAGGAGTCTTCTTCCTTCCTTTGCCACTACATTTTATACAAGAGGTTGAGAGTTCCTGCCCAAAGCCACATCTCACTGCAGATCCTGCTGACACCCCCTCAGCAATCCCAGCGACCTGCTACAGACCAGGCCAACACAGGGAAGCAGCTTCCAGTCCACCAGTCCCCATAACGCTTGTGTCCAGGATCCACTGTTGTATCCTAGATCCACCAGCATGCATCTTCAGCACTGCAACCACAACTAATACACCACAGGAGAGTACAGGCTACAAACTCTCCCAAGTGTTTAGAGTTAACTTAATTACAGGTGAAATGGGCACCATCCATAAGAGGGGAGAGAAAACACACCTGACAGTCTGTCTGCTGATCCCTCTCCCAGCATTGGGTCAGGCCTCTCTCCTCAACTGAGCTGCCAGTTCTCCCAAAGGTTTTAAGAACTCAGTAATCATTTAGACTTTAACCTCTGTCAGATTTGTTGTATTAGCCTGTAAATACTGGCTTGGGATTACTCAAGGGCTTTCAACACTCTAGTGATTGAAAATATCTCACAAACAATCAGGACTGCAAAAGTTCCAGAGAAAATAATCCAAAACCAACGTGCAGGCGCTGAGGACTGAGGAGCACCCCTGTGCAGTGCAGGTCTGGCCCACAGGACCAGAAGTGAGCGGGAACGTGCTGCTCTCCTGTGTCACCCCCACCTGCCCATCATTCCCCCTCTTCTGCTTTAGCTGACATTTGACGTCTTCAGGGGACACGCTTCACCATTTGTGTATTGTTAAAATTCATAATAAAACAAGCCTCAGTGTGAGGGAGAAATGTGTGAAGGGGAGGTCGTATGAAGATATATCCACTAGCAACAGCTGCCAGATGAAAACACTGGAAAACACTTCAGTATTTAATTAAAATAGGGCACAGGATACATAACTGCCTGGCAAGATATCATTAAAGCACAGAAGCTTTGGTGGAGCTGAGTAATACTCAAGGAACAGAGAAGATCAATATGCACTTTTCTGCAGCTCTGCTCCAATCCTCTTCAAAAGAAACCTTTATGAGCTAAAATTTAAAAGCACATTACCCTCTCTCAACTTCTCTTATGCAGTTTATTTTCTGAAAGCTTGTTATTCAACAGGAAAGTTAATATGATACAAGAAAACAATGAAAGAACCCTCCACAGCAGGCGGGTTAGAACTAGATGATCTCTAAGGTTCCTTCCATCCCAAATCATTTCAGGATTCTCTGAAGTTATCACTGCATCTATACCTTGACCTTCTGCAAGTGCAGCATTTTCTCAAAGTTTCATCTACATAAGTAGAGTTTTATAAAAAATGTAAAACAATCAATTTAAAGGAGGAACTTCTTCCAGAAAGAGCTCAGGAGAGGGGGTTAAACTTCCATCAAAATGGATTAAAAGCCTCATTTTTCCTCTTTTTTAGCTCTCCAAGACAAACATGCCCTCGTGCCTCTATCAGCACAGAACAGTAGCACCAAGTTTCAAAACGCCATTCCTGCAAATCTCTTCTTGTCACAAGATGACAAATTATTCCTTACCCCCGGATAACTTTACACCTATGTGTCATCTCAACCACTTCATGCAAAGTGAAGATCACCAGCACTATGCAGTCATTTACAGCCCTAAGAGATCAGCCCAATTGCCTATCAAATTTAATCCCCAGGACAGAAACCCACGGCAGAAAACATATCCAAAAGTCATCTAAGATAAGAAGTCTTTCCATCAAACTCAGTAGGCTTTGAATTGAACTACTAAAAAAAAAAAAAAAAAAAGCAACAACCCAAACTGAAACTTATACCACCACACATCTGCAGGCAATTCCGCTGGCATAAGGCAGCTAGAGATCGTGTCACGAGATTGATAGTCTCTGCTTTCTTATTCCGATTCCTGTAAACATTTTCTTAGAACAGACTCACTGAATCGTTTAGGTTGGAAAACACGTTCAAGTGAGGGACGCAACTCCGTTATCTAGACATATACGTTGTCATTCACGACTTTAATCACGTTTTTATACTATAAAGCAATTTATACCCTTATCATGAATTTTACACGATAATTGTAGAATGTGCAAAAAAAAAAAAAAGAAAACCCATTCTTATTATCTGTGCGTTACTTTCCCCTTTCAGTGCTGCCAGGCATTGTTCAGGAGCTGTGAAATGGCAAAAGGGAACACCACTCTGCTCATCAACTTTCCCAAGCGCTGCAGACTTGCTGCTTAACTAAGCAAAACCCAAGTTCTTTTGGCTGTGTCCCTGCAAGGTGTCACCCCTGCCTCTCCTTATGACAGCGCTCCCGAATTCGTCTGCGAGATAACTCTTCCAAATCAGAACTTACAGAGTATTCACCACCCGGCTCGAGGACCCCACATTCTGGGCAGTAAAACAAGCCTTTCCTTACGACTCGGGTACTGGTTTGCCTTCCACGACAGGGATCCTTCCCGAGAGGAACCCTCTGCCTCAGGTACTTAGCAAAGGGACCGCACAGGTCTGAAACACGCGAGCAACACAGACCGCGCTTACGGGGGAGACCGACAAGCAGCACCTGCACAATGCAAACCCGCACGAGTCATCCCGGGCCGCTTTTCCTTGAAAATCTTTTAGTTATCTTAGCAAGCGCCGTTCCCAACTCGCTCCCCTGCCCGGCGCTGGATGGAGGCGCCGGGGGCGCACCGGCCGCTGGCAGCGGCAGAGCCCCGAGCTCCCCGCATCCCCCCCCGCGGGCGTGTCGGTACTGACCGGCCGTGGGCACGTCGGGGACCAGCTTGAGGGGCCCGATCTGCCGCAGCTGGAACGCCGTCCGCACTTCGTGGCAGCTGGGGGACCTGCCCGCCGCCGCCCCGCCGCACAGCCCCGCCGCCGCCAGCAGCCACAGCCCCAGGACGGCGCCGGCGGCCATCTCGCAGCCCGGCACACGGCCGCGGGCCGCCCGAGCGCTGCGGGGCGCGGGCCGGGTACCGCTGGCGGTCCCGGTACCGCTGCCGGTCCCGGCGGCGGCAGCGCTGCCCTCCCCGCCGCCCGCGCTCCTCCTCGGCGGGAGCGGCCGCCGCCGCCCGCCCCTCCCCTCCTCTCCCCTCCCCTCCTCTCCCCTCCCCGCGGGGTCCGAGGGGCGCCACCGCCCCCCGATCGCGGCAGGAGGGGAGGGGGAGAGAGGGGAGAGCCCTGACACAGCTCCCGTGACACCCCTCAGCGGGACCACCCGGCGCTGCTGCCCGGCCCCGCGGGACACCCACACGCAAGTTCTCAGGGGGCACCGGTGCGGTCCCTGCGGGCCACGCAGACCGAGGGAGCAAACCGAGGTCAGCGGAAAGAGCCCCGAAGGGAGGGAGATAGATCAGCACCCGATCGCGGCGTGGGGCTGTTGGTAACAACAGGTACAGGGGGCAGACGGAGCAGGAGGGAAAAAGCCCCTGAGCGCTGCAGGGTGCACGGTTTGCTTCGATCCCGAAATTCCTAGCAGATAGCACGGAAGGGTCTTCACGAGACAAGGGTTAACTCCAACCAACAGTCCCAGGTGAGACGCGAAACTTTGCACCAGGATACATATCTTTCTGTACCAACTGCGGATATAAATTGTTCATTTGCACAAAAGCCAGCGTCAGACCCATCCTATATGTTCTGGGGGACATAGCCCCCTCCTGGGCATGACACCACCTTGAGAGCCGCCACTGTCACCATCAGAGAGCTGGTCCCCGATCTTTTTTCACCGTCCTAAGCTGCTCTACCACACACTTGAGCACAGAACTACGCTCAACACCCATGAATATTTTCCATTTCACACAAAACACTTCATTCCCAGAAAAACCAAACCCAAGCGGTCTCTCACAAAGAGCCCCATTTGCACAGTACCTTTCAGGCATCTGGAGCACGTTAGGAGCTATAAGAATGACTATTGTTTGAGGCCATTATGTGTGATTTCTTTAAGGTTACTTGCAACCTTCAAGATGCTTCTAATGTGCTTCTGGAGCAACGGGGGAGCCCACCTGCAGCTAATTTAACCATTATACATTCCCATAGGTAGTAATGAGAGGCTGAGCTCAGTGCTGAAGTTGCCCAAGTTGTATTTTAATAGCTAGAAGTGCAAATCCTTTAAACGATATGCTTGTATTAACTTTGTTCCTATCAAGACAAGAAGAGATAATTCTCACTTTTTTGAAGAAAAAGTAATTTGATTCAGAACATTTAACTGTTGACTAAAAAAAAAACCAATCTGGAAGAACAAACCAGCCATTTAATCAGGATTCTAAACTCCAAAGCAGAGAACAAGTCACCCTCCAAGCCCTCTGTTCTCAGTCCTTGGCTCATCCTGCAGTTTTCCAAGGTCAGACAAGAGCCTAGGACACCACAACACACCACACCACAAGGGCTGATGGCCATGGACACCAGTACAGGTTAACTTTGCTGTCAGCTTGATATGGGTTATACAGCCAGCAAGATTTAAGTTACATACACATATTAAAAGGCTAAAATCGAGGTGGCAACAGGTAGATTAAGGGAGACGAGGGAGCATCAGTCAAAGAACAATTAGCATCGTAAGGCACAGTACCCTGGCTGACAAACTATTGTCCAGCATGAGGGCTTATGTGCACAAGGAAGACAAACAAGTTGCCCCCAGTAGCATTTTGCTTTACCTTGGGCCCAATCCTAAGAGACTTTAATTCAGACAATACTCCCATTGACTTCAGTGGGAGCTCTGCCAGAAAAGAAATGGCAGGATGATGGATCTGATGAATAATTTACTTGACAAACAGCAGCATTATTTGGCATATGCATTATTCTATGAATATCATCAAATGAGTCCTGTGCAAGGGATTTTTGCCATTGTTTTCAGTGGGTGGCAAGTTCAAATCTCAAACAGCTAATTATTTTCTAGCATGATTTATTTTAATGCCTCATCTTTACATGCTAGGTGTTCTTTTCCTCACCTGTCTTTTTAAGTCAGGTGACACTTATTTTACTTTTTAATTGGTCCTCAGATCGTTAGTAAAGAACAGTCCATTATGTTACCATTTTCAGCTCCCCTCCTGTCCTCAAAGTCCTGCCGTGGAACCCAAGTTATCCACATGCCCAAATTCAATAAAAAGTGTGTCAGTGAATTGGAACATCCATACATTTAATACTGGTTACTTCAATTCATAAGGAACTATTGATGTTTCCTGTTGTTTTGTGATAGCTATAGAAGCATTAAATAAAGATGACATGTTATGTTTTTTGGGCTGGAGGTTAATTTTTTCCCCCCTCTGCAAAAAAATGTCGATCTTCCACACATTGTTCAGGTGTATGTTTTTATCACTGATTACATCCACAGCAATGGGATGGTCATTACCACCGTCAGCAGCCCCAGGTGTTTACACACACACACAACCCACAGGTAAACACTGGCCTCCCTGCATCTCTGGGCTGACATGTTACCATCACACCTCTCTCCTGACACTGCTTTGGTGACAAACAATAACCTCCTGGCACCAGTGAGTGTGCAAGATTGCTACTGGAACCCACAAAGTGTCAAGTGACAGGCACTTCAGGTGTTTCTCCCTGACCAAAGTGTCATGTTTGGAAGTGACTGACTCCCCAAAGGACTGAGAACACACACCACAGGCATAATACAGTGGGATTCAATTAATTTAGGCCTTATTTCTCTGAAATACATGCTCCACACACAGCAGGGCAGCCAGACTGACTTTATGGAGGTAGTCAGGTGCTTCATGGCAAACACACGCCTGGGGGCTCTGCTGGAAGGGGACTGCAGATAACAGAAGAGCTATTTAACCAATTATTGTACATGACATTCTATCACACTTGAGCAATTTGACTGGAACAATCACACCTTGTCAACAGGTGTCTTGTATTATAACATGAATATTTATTAACTGGTCATCACCAACTGTATCAGTACTTCTTACAATGAATAGCAATATAAATCTGCCCAAACAATCTGCTCAGCCTTAATCCTGCTAAAGTGACCACAATACCCAGCATGAGCTTTGGGTGTATAAGAAAAGCTGGGATCAGGCCTACAAACAGGGTTTTGTGTGCCTGCTGCCTCAGCCCTTCTCTTGTTGAATATAACTGGAGCTTTGGCAGTGATTTAAATGGAAGCTGGACTAATTCCCTTATGTTTAAGATAAGCTCATCTCCAACACTGCATTTTCCACCAATGGGACTTAATGGGCACCAGGTCTGCTCTTGCCAATTCAGCTGCCAGAGGAAAGCCTTGTGTGCGGGTCTCAGCCAGTAATCTAGTCTTTAAAGCCTTATCTTTAGAGGTCTGATTTTCTAAGGTTCATGTTTTACTGAAGCACCTCAAACAGGTTCCTTAATTTTACTTCTGTCCACTAAGTCACTGGAAGGAGCCCAAAACACATGCTGGTTTTCATTTTAAAAAACTTAATCAGCTTCAAAAGAAATGCAAAATCCTCTCTCTATAATTAGACAAGTTTCTTTTTTTCAGGTTTTTATAATTTTCATTTTTTTCTTCTTTTAAGAAAGTTAAACCCATTTTCTAAAGACTATTATACTTCAAGTCAGAGCAAACTTTAAAGCTGACTATGAAATTTTAAATATAGATCTTAAATAGTAAAAAAGTCATGCATGAAATATACATAAATATGCCAAGACTAAAAAGCACTGCTTGAAAATCATTTCTGGTAGTTTTACTCAATTTTCTCATCATGTTAAGCGATGAGCACTAGGAAACTAAAATAAAAATTACTGGTAGAAACCTATCATTCTCTTTTTTGTTTAGAGATCCCGTTTTGTTCTCTCATTTGCTCCAAGTCCTGAGCAGAAGGAGAAGGAGCATTCTGCCATACCATGAACTGTTTCCTGTGTTGTATGTACTCCACATGGAAAAAATGTGTGCAGACCTTTTTGGTGGTCAGAATGCAGGATTGCTGTGCTGGCTCATTATTTCATAGATATTTTTCACTTTACCAAATGTACAGTTGCCTGTCATATTTTTTTCTGAAAGAAAAAAAAACAACCATGCCTGAAAAGCACAGCTGTTAAACTCTACCATAAGACTCATTTTTAAAAACATTATTAGGCCACCAACCAGCCAAAGATCTATGACAGAAATACAGTTGATATGACAACACAGCGTGTCAGGACAGCCACTAGTTAAGAGAAAACATCCTACAGACGATGCTGAACACAATTCCACTTTTTCATAATTTTCTAGTGTTTCCTCTTAACAGTGTGAGAGCAATTATTTTGGTTCAGACCAAAAACCCTTCACAGCCCAATGACTTGTCTCCCATGGCAGACATCAGACCCACCGTGCTTATTTACAGATTACACTGTGTGCAGCGTATCACAGTTCTCCCTCTCCAGACCTCGGCTCCAAGTCCCACTCTGGCACCCAGAGGCTGCTGAGCATGTTCTCTGACATGAGCTGAGAACATCAGTCTAATCCTCAGAAGAGCAGCTTTTCTTTATGGCCATAAAAAAGACAGCCCTGAGAAATTAGTATCTTAGTCTCAGTAGAGGTGTAAGGGAGGAAAAGGTACAGATTTTAATGACTCAGTAAAACAGCACCTCCCAGGGCTGGTCACTGCCATGATCCAAGAGGAACAGGCTGTGGAGGTGACTGCATGATAACAGTTTTCCCATCTCAGTAGCACCAGCTCTTTCTGTTTGAATTCTTCCTCAAGCATCCTGGTCACCAGGCAGCTGAGAAGATGAATGTACTCTTTGCCCTTACCTGCATGGCTCAGCATACAAATTAACTTAACTGGGACAAGCAAGTAGGCTCTGAACTTACTCGTGTGAGAAGCTGCCACACACAGCCCCAGGGAAATCAGGGAGATTACTCAAGGAGCAAAGGTTGCATAACGTAAGCAGGAGTATCTAGCTCTGGTTTCACATACTTCAAAAGGCCAATAATGGAAATAAGTTCCATATAAAAGAAGGCAGTAACTTATGTAGCATCTTTCAGAAGCTGCTCCCCCCCAACAGCAGGAGAGCAATACCACAGCAAACACCAAGAATTCACAGCTGGTTCCAAAGACACCAGCACCGAACTCACAGTGCTAAGGATTATAATACACTGCTAAGAGGACACTTATAGGAAGTCATTTTTTGCCCTCCAGAACGGTCCAGCTGGGTGGACACACAGGGCAGGGGGATGTGTGGACTCAGGCCGGGACACACATGCCCCACTGAGCAGTTCTAATGCAGAGCACCCACCCCCTTTGCCTCCCACAAAATGTGTACTTGGGGCTTCCATAGTGACAGGCATACATCACATTTAAAGTGCCAGATTTAGCCTTAAAGGCTGATTTTGATGTGTATTTTAATTTCTGATAATTTTACAAGAACTCCTGGCTGTTTCTTCTCTGACTGGTAAAAGTCACAACACGTTTAATGGACATTGTTAATGAATTCAAAACAGCTTCTAAAAATTCAATCTATTCTTCCAAAGTAGTGCCCTTATTTAAAGGCTTATGGTATGGAACAAGATCATCTTCCAAAAGTACAGTTCATAAAAAATTAAAAAGATCACATAATACTTATAATAGAGGTGTGAATAGCATCATTATAATACTTGTAATAGCTTCTTCTAGCAGAACATAATGCCCCAACTTTCATTTGTCTAGCTGGGCACTCAAAAGATGATTTTTAACTATGTGTCAGAATTTGAAGTTAATTAAAACTAATTGCCCACTGTACTGTAAGTGATGCCACTGCATTTCCAAATAGCTCTGTTTCCGTGGGATGATTTACTTAACACTGGTGTCTCTCACTGACTGAATTCTCTGTTTGCCTTAATTGTGTTGTTCAAGTTGTTTATCTTTCTGCCTTGCAACTTTACATGAAAGGTCATCAATAGCAAAGTTCATCATAAGATTGACACTTGATCAACATGACAGAAAGCATCCTAGAATATCAACTAGTTTATCAAAATAAATCAACTCCTCTGGTATCTCACATTACTGTTCCCACCAGCCAGCACTTTCAGTCCTCAGAATACTTGTTTATGTGCTCAGCTCTGTAGGAAAACTTTATAGCTCAGCACCACTGCACTGGTACACAGTATTTGTTATCTTTACCATATGGGTGCAAAGTAAATCTCTTTAATGAGAACACACAGAGCCAGAAAAGATTGCTGCTGCTCCCTCACACCACTAGCACATGCGCAGACCTTTTCAACTTTTTTGTGTCCAGAGTGGAAGTGTCCACATGGTGGATCACATAACATGGTAGTACCTCCTCCCTTCAGGGGGGGGGTATGAAGGGTGTGAACCCTTAAATAAGAGCAAAGGTAGCCAGGCACAAGTTTCTGCAGCTGCCCCCCAGCATGAGGGACTGTGGGACTGCAGCAGCAGGCAGGGATGATTTCTGGAAGGAGCACAAGAAACTGAGGAGGAAGAGAAGGCTCTGGATTTCCAGCAAGCCACAGGTCGAGTCTGGTGAAAAAGCACAGCCCTTCCTGCAACTATGACACAGGCAGGCTGGTTGCCACCACACATGTACAGCATGGCAGGTTCACATCACCTGCTCACTTCAACCCACTCAACTTCCCCCATCTGACATCTGCAAAGGGTGCTAGGACAGAATTTCTAGGACTCCTATCAGCCTTGTGACATCACACCTGCAAAGCCTGATGGTGGTAATGGAAGCTCCCACGTGGAGCCCTTGACATGGTATCAGTCTTTTCCTTACACTTTGGTCGTAGGAGTTACATCAACAGACCCAACAATACACCTGTGTGAAGCACCTGCCCTTGGGCCAAAGCATTTTCCAGTCAGCACACAGCATCCTAAACAGAGAGCTGGAACAAGCCCTGAAGGAAACTTTGGTTGCAATAAAAAACTTATTATAGAGGACCAACAGCTGTATGCTTATGTTTTCCAGCCTAAAAACATGCCTTAAAAATTACTTAACACCCACAAACTTGCCTCTCTCCCTGAAGTCAAATCCTGCCTAAACCCATCCCAAGTGCCAAGAATCCTACCCAAGCCCAGCTCCCCAAGGCAGGTGGTGGTCAGATGGGACAGACAGCTCGCTCTGTGGACAGCCATCAGCTCGCCCTGTGCTCTTGGGCAGGAGCCTCTGCAAAACCACTCAGCACAGCTCATCCACAACCTGTACAGAGACCCACTGGATATGAGGGACTGCAGGGGAAGACTGTGTTAAAATTGCTGGCATGGAGACAGACCATCATTTACTAGTAAAATCTGCAGTGGAGAGATGTACAAACTGACAGATGTGAAAAAAGCACCACATTTCACCAAGTTCAACTGCCAGATGTTGGATTCACACCATACTCCTAGAGCACTTTGTTATGAAGGGCAACAGCAGCTTGATAGCCTGGAGACTGGATCAGCATTAGCAGAACAGGCACTGCTGAATATGCCTGGGAAGTTTGCCTATGCAGTCTGAAACACATGTGGTTAAAACATGCTATTCATAAAAAATACATGTTGAAAAGAGCTTTTTCTAATTGGCATTCACTGTTGTCAGTTTTATACAGACACTTCTGCTAAAGATCTCAGTGCTGAGGAGCTTGTGATAAACATTTCCAATAGGAGAATTCTGAAGTAGAAATCTACACTTCGAGAAAACGGTGGAAAGCTTCCTGGTTCCACAGTGCTGGAAGCAAGTTTCACAGTTTCTCTCTGGTTCAACATCTGCCCAGTATGTTCACTGCAAGTGGACTTGTAGGGGTGTCCCTCAGAACAGGAGCTGGAAATGGTGGAATTAGGTGAGTCACTGGGCCTGACTTCTCCTGCATGATCATTGTCAGGGCAAATACTCAACCCCTTTGCAAACTAAGCCAGTGTGATACAGAATCAGAAAAAATAAAAAGTAAGCACACTGGGCTGCATCTGAAGGTCTGATAGATACTAATGCGTACACTGCATTTTTCAATAGCTATATTTAATAACTGGTTTCTTTTGTTTAAATATTGAAAGTCACCTTTTGCTGTTTTGTCTTACACCATAAAGGGACTTGTAGATCTAATGCAATGAGTAATCCTGGAGCTGCAAAGTGCTTTTCCAAGTGAGAGAACATGAACACAACAGCTCAGTTAAACCTCGTGTGTGAGTGCAAACTTTTCCCAGTTGCTTTTGCTCATGAGCAGTACAGCAATTGCTGCAATTCTTCACATAAGCAAAATAGGGATAATTTACCCCTTTATCTCCAGCCCTACTATGGGAACTACTCTTAGCAAAGTAAGTTTTTTCCCTGCTCTATATCAGTGGTTCTTGCCAGCAGATCAGCAGTTTAAGTTGCAGCTCCTCTGGGGAGGCATCACTGCAGCTTGATGACGTGACTTTTATGGTGCTTTCTTTAACAGAGGGTGTAACAAGCAGTGACACAACCCCTCTGCTTGGGGGTCAGCCTGCTGCCATTCCTCCCTGAGCACACACCTCTCTCCAGGAGTCCCAGCGATTCCTGGCTTCATCTGCTACACACCAACTTTTTCATGCACATGACTGTAATCTCTCTTCTCCAAGAGACTGCAGGAAAAAGCAGATGAGCCCTGAGCAAGTATAAGTTAATGCTGACATTTGCTGGAATAACGTGCTCTCTCGAGCCTCTGCATCTGACGCCAACAGAGGCTGCTGGCGACACGCGTTTATATGAGACTTTCTGCTAAATCAGAGCATCATCTGCACAAATCAAGCACTTAGGAGACATTCTGAGATTTGTGGTAGTCCCTAGAGCCATAGCTGAGTTCTGAGCCATCTATTCTCACTGACTGCTGAGATTTCTTACAGGCAATTTTTAGTGACAAAACTCAGGATAAATCCCACCCGTGATTCACAAGGTAACAGGAAACCTTTGTTCGACTTTGAAGTACAGATTACTCGGTGGTGATAGCACTACCTATTCTATACAGCTCATTTTCTTTCTTCAAAACCACATCCAGGGCTGGTCATAAGTGATTTTCTGCCCTGCACAATAAATCTGGAACAATTGTGGGCCCCAACACATGACACCTGTTGTCCTCAAGTTCTTCACACAGTTGGAGAATTGAAGGAATCAGGATTTTCTACCTAGTGGCAACTGTCTGCATGCAATCCAAGATTCTTCAAAGGCAGTGCAAAGCTCCTGTGACCCCAGTGAGCTTTGGAACAGGTCTGCTGGTGCTCCTGTACATGAGTCATCTCTGACCAGTCAGAGACAACAGCTCATGCCACGCTGTAGCTCAAAGGGGTGACACCCACTTATTGCTCTATTTTCAGATTGATCCATGTGGAAAGATCTACAAAATCTTCACCCTCCGAGGCAGCAGTTACAGCTGCAAATCCAGGAAGATCTCAGCCTGAAGCTGAGAGTGACAATATTTTTTTTTAATAGGGTTTATGTACCTTCCTCCAAGCAAGGTCTTAGCCACAGCTCCCCTCACTGACTGAAGTCAGCATGCAAGAATTTAGCCCTTTAAGTTATGAATTACAGGAATAGACGTGTTCAAAACAAAGCCTTGAAAGTCACAATAAACTAGACACTAGGACTTGGTGTTTACTCACAAACAGAATTTGCAAGATGTAGCAAGCTTCCTCATGAGGGAAAACAGTACAAATGGGGTATTTTTTTAGCTCTGATATACCTCTTAAGCTGTGGCATGCTTCATTTGCTCAAATGGAATATAATACATCTTTGTATTGAATTATACTTGGGTTGATTATTAAATGAAAACTATTATTCCATTATGGCCATAAGAAATGGAAATGCTGCATATGGCTGTGTGCAATCCATTAACTGGCTCACAGAGCCAAAGGCCCTTCAGAGACCATTACAAATCCATCCCATGTCCCTCTCTGCCAGATTTTACACACTGATATCTGCACTGGATGCAAGAAGCATCACGTATAGAACCACTATTAATCAGCCTTTATATACTGTTTGTGCCAACAAAGAATATTCTGAACTTAAACTTACTCTTCATATATTGTTTTTAGGTAAGTGTGTGATGCATGGAGAACAATTTAACTACTCTAGCAAAAGTGCCTCACACTGCAGAGTTCCCAGCCCATTGGTCTGCAGCAATGTCCACCTTAACTTGCCTCTTGCAAGACAAATAATTAACCTAACACATCTTGCAGTTTGGGGATATTATCAAAGTGGGAATAAACAGGAGAGTTGCCTCAGTTGGACCTTTCAAAATCTTCCACAATACTCCTGCTTTGTTTTTTTTTTTTTTTTGGTTTTTTTTTTTTTTTTTTTTTTTTTTTTTTTTTTTTTTTTTTTTTTTTTTTTTTTTTTTTTTTTTATGCTGCATGCCATTTTCTGTGTGCAGAACCTTTAATATTAGAATTATTTACAATGATTCAGCATGATCCTTTGTTTTTGCAATATTCTTTGAAACAATCTGATCCTCCAGCTATGAGGCTGCGTGGTTTCTATTTAAAAAAAAAGGTCAGGTTTACAATGTGAAATCGATCTTTTGTTATTTCCTTTGTATCATCTGATGGGGGCAGGCAGCTTGGATTCAAAATGACACAAAGATAACGACTCAACAACAGATACTAGTTAAAAGCAAAAAGTTGGATCCAAGTTTTAAGTAGGAATGTTTTGCTACCCGAAACAAATCTTCCCTTTTGGTTTTATTTTGTTACATGAATTTTCCAGGCTGTTTGATACAATCAGTTCCCTCCTTTCTCCATTTTCCATGCCATATTCACAAACTCACAGCAGTACTCAAAGTTTTACCTGGAAAGGGGGATCACAGAATGAGGTTTCAGCTACCTGTGAGTGACGGGACAGATGGACAGGACTGAGGGACATGTGACACAGAAGCTACACAGGAAGTGGTTTGGCACCAAAGGAGGACAAAACGCTCCAGTGAGTTGCAACTATCTGGACACTTTGTACACAGCAGGATTCCAATCGGGATAAGCACAGAAGGGAGACACTTTTAAGGGTGGGGAGGTAGGGAAAACAGATCTAAGGCATTGAAATTACCAGCTGGCTCTCTTTGATCCTGTAAGATAGCACTGAGCACCTCTTTTCTGATGGTCAGAGAATGTTTCTTAATAACACCTAAAAGAGAGAAAAACTCGGAAAACAAGCACAAGGAAGAACTAGGTAAGAACTGGGAGCTGCTTGGAGAGCAACAACATCAAGTGCAGTCCAGTGTGTTGGTACTTTCATTGCCAGAGCTTTCAAATGTCTTTACTTAACCAAAATCTTATGTAGTTAGTACATTTTCTAGCAATAGAGTGAAAGCTGATGTGCTAAAAATGTGTGACTCATGCAGGCTGTTCCGTTTCATTTCCTCCTGAGTAAAGACGACTGCTGTCATCTTTGTCTTAGGGCCAACATTTTGGATAATCTACCTTTGACACTTAGAGCCCTAAGCCAGCCGGGATTTCTCCTTGGGTCAGTTCCCAGCCCCTCTTCCCAGAGGAACAAACACAGAAAGCCGATGCAATTCCTCAAAAGTGAGGTGGCTCTGCAATGGGCGTGGCCAGCCTTAGCCAGGCAGTAATTAATTATCTAATTAACTGATCCAAATCCCTTCCACTGTGCACACAGGGATCCACAGGCCAGCTGCGACAGCATCTTTTTGGCAAGTCTGTTCTGATCTCTCATAGCTCAGCACACAAGTTGGGACAGCCCCACCTCCAAGGTATCCAATCCACCTCACAGGAATGAACTCTGAGCTGCAGGAGAATGGAACCCAAGGGTTTTTTTCCCATTTTTGTTGACCTGTTGTTACCAGGGTCAGTGTTATTTCAAGTCACACCAAACAGGAATGGCAGATAATCCACCCTGCTAACTCTAATTCATGGCAGACATGCTCTTATTAGGCATTTAAGGTCCTCCTATCTGATCAGTTCAGGCTCCCAAGCCCCTTCCTAGGAACCTGTGAAAAATCTAAATGTCCTTTTTAATCACCAGGCTAAAAATCCAGTGAGCTGCCACCATGCCCACTCCAAATTCTCTTAATAGAAGCACATCTTTTAAACAGGAAAATTAAATTCTGTTGATACCTCAGGTCACCCATGAGAAAACAAGCGTGAAAGTAGCACTTTTTCCTGGACAACAGCATTATTTACACCAAGCTGCTTGCACTAAATCATCTTTCCTCATTTTGTTTTTTTTCTGGAAAGACTCTCTCCTCCCAGTACTTGTTTCATAACAAGAGAAAGATGAACATGCACAGAAATTCGCAATCAGGACTTCCACAGCTGTTCACTGCAGCAGAGAAATCATACAAACGACTCCCTCCTGTGCCCCTTGCTGCACCCTCATAAATCTGCATTCCCATTTCCCCTGGCACAAGGACAGCGGAGTTCACAAACTGCCAGAGCCAAGAGAACAAGCTCTCATCCTTATTACTGTCCAACTGCAAAGGAGAAAAAACAAAACCACCCTGCTTTGGTAGAGCACAGAGGGTTTGGAGGTCTCTGCAGCAGCCAGGCATCCCTGGAATTGCAATTAGCTGACAGAAATGGGCACACCAGGGCTGCTCCTGGCTGTCAGGGAACTGCCCTCTTCAGATGGAGCCTTGCTCTGTTAGGAAGCACCCTGCAGAAAAAGGCACTGTCACTAATTTAGAATTCCACCTGAAAAAAGGGTAAGAATGTCACAGGAATTGTAAGATTTCAGGCAAGTTGGGACAAAGCTCCACAGGGAGCTAAAACTTCAAATAGAAACATAAAACTTACCATTAAAGGCAAAGCTAGTTCAAAGTATTTCATAGGGAGGAAAAAAAAAAATCAAACTGTAAAACCTTGGATCTTCTAAGGACCACAATCCTCTTTCAGTTATGGCAGCAACTGGGGGATGCATTTACCCCTCAACCCTTCTTGACTCACCTCATCACTGGGATCAGGTTGTTTTAGGAGGGTAATTTCTCCCTGCAGCAACAGGTCTGGCCTCAGCTATCAATCCACTGCCCTGCCAGCTGAATAACAGTCTATCCCAACAAAAGCAGAACTGGACTAGAGCCAAAGCTCTTGGTACCACAAAGTTCACATTTTAAATGGGGTATTTTCCTGCTATTTAGTAATTTAACAAGAAAGCAGATTTTTCCCCATTTTAAAAAACCCAAGTATCAGTATCTCTGGCTGGATATTATACATGAATTCTTGAGCATCTCCCATTTAGAGAATATCACTGGCTTCTATTTGGTTTTTTCCCCACATTTTTGGAGGTAAAACAAAATAAGCTTTTCCTTTCTAAAGCCAAACCCTCTCTCCAGATGACAAAACTCTGTAGCCATGAACTGAAAATGATACATAAGGAAAGCCACCTCTGCTCAGAAGAGTTACTGCAATTGGTTGATGAAAGGCATTCTGATATGGTCAAGTTGGGTTAGAAATAGAACAGAATTTCTGCTAATAAAAAAAAAAAAAACAGTTCTCAAGTATTGACTATTAATTTCAAATGAAATTTGCTTAACAATGCTTTAAGATAGCAGTATAATTATGTCATTTCCCCAATAGATTTATTAAGTCCTTCTGTGTGCACCAAGATGACATAAAACACGATACACAAATCAGAAAAAAGAATTACTGAACACTTCTCATAATTTTTTCCAAGGACACTGAAATTTCTCATTAAAAGAGGGCCTGGCTGCAAAGAACAAATCCATATAACAAATTAATATACTGTTGACGAAACATGTGGAATATATACAAGATTATAAATATGGATTTTATGCATCACTGTACAGAATATGCAGTGAAATCTCCACTTCCCACAAATGTAACAAAGGAATAAACATGTTGCAGGAATGGATTTATTGCACAAAGTTCCACATTTAAGAGGTCTCCAGAGCAATATTATATACTAGGTACACTCTGATTGATAGCAGCTTCCACTGCAGGCCCCTTTATCCCACAGCTTATTTCCCTGTCAAAGCTACAAACTAATTTTTTTCCCTTTTGCCTTTTTCTTCCATTCACTGATAGTTAAAACACTTCTAAGCAAAGTTTCTGAAAACTCTTTCTAATATTAAAAATGCTATACTTGCACAGATTCCTAAAAACATCCTTGCTCATGAAGTGCACTTTGACTCTGCTCTCTAGTAAAGGAATCCCACCCTATGGGAGAAACCTAAACAGTCTTTTGAAACCTGGGTTGTGAGCAAGGAATGTCAGAGCAGCCTCTGGCCCTTCCCATTTATAGCCATGGGAATCTCTTTACCAATCACACAACCTGCAGATCATCCCATTTTCCTGAAAAGAGGCACTGCCATTTAACAGAAAGCTGCACAGGGTTCATCTTGTCCTAAGGAAGGAGGGTACATCCCTCTGCAACTCCAGCTGAACCCTACTGACAAATCCATTAGGAAAAATGGCAAGGAAGAGATGATCTCCCTTTTGAAACCGATGGGAAGTGAGTCAGCATTATCTGAACGAGATTGTATTGTTATTTTTCTGTCTGATTGTCACATGCATTTGAAGCTTTGCTAAAGAATCAATCTGTAGTGCCCCTTTGATGATAACATGAGCTCATTTATTAACATGAAAATTAAAATCTGACAGACACCTGCACATATGCTCACTGAAGACTCTGTTACTGGCATTCAAACTGCTAGTGTTACTTGCAAGGCTGACATAAATCCCCTCATCTGCAGAACTGGGGCCTGCAGAGTGGACAAATATACTGCACAGTGGCTTTCAGACACATTGTACCAATTTATTCACAAGTCCAAAGCAAAATCTGCTCTAATTGCATTGAATCAGCCTCACTTCCTTTGAAGACACCAGTTTTATGCCAAACCTTGGTAACTGAACATCATTTGTTTGTTGTTTGTATTGAAATGAAGTGCTAACTAGTACATCTCCTGTTAAAGAAAGAGTGGCATTGAGTAATTCTAATCAGTTCCTTTATGAGAAAGTCTGTTTCCCTTCTGCCCATGTTTGCTGTCTGCATGCTAATTCACCCTTGCTTAAACATGCAGTGTTGTCACCCCTTACCTAACTGAATCTGGATTTTTCTTATTAAGCCACATTAAGACTGGTGTAATAAATGATTTATTCACCTGAAGTGCATTTTTCCTGAGATAGAGACATACACAAACACCATCATAAGTCAGTGTCAAATACATGCTTGCTTCTACTACACTGTACCATTACTGATTTCCTGCAGTTTGAGTGGTTTTTTATATATTCTTGTCTCCTCTGGCTTGTGCAAAATGCTGCCACTTACTGCATTCACTAGAGAAAACCTATGGCCTACTACCCTACATTAAAGCCCTGCTAATTAATTACAGATATTCTTCCACTGTGTTCTGGATCAATGGAAGAAAAAAAATGTCCCACACTTTCCCTTTGTTTTTCCATTTCCACACCACATCTAATGGCTCTTGTATTGAAACCCTATGCTGAATCTAATGAGATGCAAGACTCCACCATGTCCATGGTTACTATTTACTAACAAACCTGATGATGTCAGGAATTTAATTAGGTTGTTTCTAGCACAGAGATTTTAAACCATGAAATCACTAAAGTGTCTAATCTTTTCTTTGTTTGGATTTTATAAAAAAGTAAACCCCAAACTAAACACTGTTCCTGTCCCAGAAAGTTGAGCTTCTCAGGGTTTGCCAGGCATAACACACTAACAGGTTTAAGAGTAATTAACACACGCTATTCCACACACTGTTTTTTTTTCCAAACTACACCACAGCAGCAACTGCCACTAGCACTGCTGGACTTCAAGATTGTAATAGTGTTTTTCTTACTTTCAAGATTTATAACTTGGCTGCAAAAGTGAGCTTCGGGCTAAGATCTGGCATACAGGCTCAAGCAATTAATTTTTTAGCATCAGAGTTGTTATAAACTAGCACGGAGTTGGGATGTGTCTGTGTACCCCTCTCCTCACTACAGAGCAAAATGAGGCTGTGGAAATACCCCTTGACTGTCTCTGCACAACCTGGTGCCCTTGTCCTGCTGCCCTGTGCATCCCCTGTGCATGAGAGCCCCTGCCTGCCCCACTGTCAGGGGCTAAGCAGCCTTTGATGGGAACACAACTTCCTCGGCCTCAAAGAGGATCCAGCCCAGAGGTCAATGTAGGGAAGGACAGGGATCTCCCGAGCACTCCTGCCCTGGGCAAACCTTTCCCAAGGTCCAGGAGCTCTTTAGGGAGTCAACAACAAAGCCACCGAGCACAGGGGAGTGAGTTCCAGGAATCCATTTCATGATTTGTGTGCAGAATTTTCTTCCAGGGCAAAGGGAACTGCAATCACCCACATACTCATGTATACTTTTTTTTTTTTTTTTGGTCAAGTCCTTACAGCCCGTAAAGATCCCAGGGCCAGACTAAGCTGGTCTTGGGTAGGCAGACCATTCTGTCACGGTGCTGCTGCCTGCAACAGCTCCATGTTACAGGAGTAAGGACAGGAGCGGACAAAGCACCTCCCACACCTGGTCATCCCTGCCAGCTGAGCTCACAAACCTAGGACACACATTGTTCCAAGGTGGGATCATCAGAGGGCTCTGCAGCAGAGATGCAGCCTGTGTTCAACCAGAGACAGAGCCTACAGGATTATCAGCGAGCAGGGAAGTACAGGTAAGTAAGACCTGTTACATTCTCTGCTCTAATCTAACTAAAGGAAAGCAGGAAACTCAAGGCAGCGATGAACAAGGTCCCTATCCCTGCTTTCACCACCTGCAACCCAACCTGATCAGAGAAATTCTTCCTTGAGCAAGACTTCAGTCAGAAAACAACTTTCAAGACCCCTTTCTTTGCACGATATCAAGGTAGTTTCCCCCAGTTACAGTGGGATGGAAATGCAGCTCTTCACCATCAGCATCATACTCATATCAAACTCTGGGCCACCTGTTATGTCTCCTGTTCATGCTGATCTCCAGCTGAATAGCTGTGTATTCATTACCTCTGCATGAAACCCGCCCTGCACAATGGAGTCAGGGTCCCTGCAAGGAGGCTACTATAGTACAGACAAGTGACAAATGTGAGGATTACTGTAATGCCCTCGGGAGAATTAGAGCATGCCAGGAAAACGCAGTCCCGTTCATCTCTACAAAAGGGATAAACCCATTCTTTATCACTATTACCACCAAAGCTTCTTAATGTGCAAAGCCAGAGGTATCCTGTCGAAAAGCAGTAGGATATCAGACAAACTAAAGAACTCCATTAAACACAAATTTCCCAGAGTCATATCTCTGCAGTTTTGACAGCTTCCTCTTTGGCATCAAGAGCAGAAATTTCAGGAAAGTGTCTGAAGTTCTAAGTGACGGGAATGTGATCACAAAGACAGAGAAGGGAAAAAAAAGAAAATCAAAGGTATAACTTCAAAGGAAAAATAGGCTAGAAGTCAAACTCAAGTAAATTAACACATGGAATTACTAAAGGCCCCAAAGAAGAGTTTTCCTGAGCATATCCTTTTGAATAGAAAGATGTTGAAAGGTAGATTGGTAGAAGATCATTGCACTGGAGTTTTAAGACAGTGGTTTGGCTTTGTCGTGTAAGATAAAAGCAACTCAGATTTACTGCTACTTCATGTAGCAAGATTCTCATGAAGTTCAAGATAAACACTGAAGAGGATTATAGTGGGGTAAGAGGGTTTTTACTTCTGAATGATTAAACTTTTCCTAAAAAATTCTAACATGGTTTGGTGAAAGCATTTTGCTAATCTTAAGCAAGTTGTTTTGGTTACAGAAGAAACCAGAATCTGAAGTTTCCTCAGTTCAAATCCACTTATTTTCTGATTAAGACTTTAGGAATTAATACCAAGATGTAAGTATTTAACAGAAGTTCTTTTCAAGTTTTTTGTTTGTTTAGGTTTTTTTTAATTTTGAACTTTGAAAGTGAGGCTGCAGTTGAAGTACTTTGTGCTTCATTTTTAAATCACTAGAGACACTGGTAGAAATAAACTGAGTCAAAGATGCAATCATGCCACAGCCTAGAGAGACTACAGAATGGGTGTCCCTGAAGAATCTCAGCTAGCTTGTTCAGAATGCTCTGCACCTGAGTTTGGAGCAGCCTGTCTCCCCAGGTCCCTCCATCTCAATGACTCAGTGAAGCCAGTTCTCATTTATTCAGAGAGTTCTGAAGACAGTGCCCATCTCGGTATACTTCAGTCTCTAAGCTTATTGGCAAAAGCCAGTCCCTTACAAACTCAAAACCATTTTATTGAATTTCTACACAGGCTCGTGCCAGCCTTCCAGAAACAGGAAGGAAATAATCTGTTCCTGTAAAAGCAAAGTAGCAGTTAAAAAGACTTTTGGACAGAAGGATGGATAATTGTCCACTGTTCCCAGACAAGTTAAATTCCATGCACTGCATTGGTAGGTGAAGGCTGCCAGCTCAGCACAGCACTCTGTCATTTAGATTTTGCTTCCCCCATTTTTCAAGGCATGACTCCCGAAATGAATGAAGGGACTCCTGCATGTGACCCTTTGTGAATGGGGCCACATCAGGCCTTCTAAGCCCACAGCTTTTGCCATTCCAGGAGTGAGGCAACCAAGGTGTTCCAAGGGCAGCTGGAAGTACCTGTGGGTGAAAGACTTGGCACCGATTGCTTTTTTAGAAACATTTTTGATCAAGAGATGCCTCATGGCTCATAAGTCACCTTAAAGCAGCACAGAGAGGACACTGAAGATGAGTCTGAGTGAAAAGCTATTACTTAAGTGAATGACAAAGACTATTCTAACTGAGCATTTAATTACTTTGACCTTGTAATAAAAAGCATCTTCTTTATTTCTGTTCCAGGTTTACATAATCAGTGTCTTCCCTCTTTGATCACTTAACAACATGCATTTCTCCTGCACAGAGCTTTGCTATTGTTCCCATCAGACTCCAGAACGCAACTGTGCGCTCTTACTGGACAAAAAGCAGAAACAGCAAGTTTGGGCACTCTGCCATTGCCATTGCACTTATTTTCATCTTAAGTGCAAACTGTCCTTTGTTTGGCAAAGAATAAGATGTGTGTGTCACAGTGGGGAGGGCAAAAATATGAGCTGAAAGTCAAGCAGGGTACACTGTGCTCACCACACAGTGTTTTTGTGGGCTGAAAGTCACCCATGATCAGCTGATCTAAGACTCACCAGGAGAGGGGGGAGAATTCACATGGGAAGCCAAGTAAAAACCCCAGGAAAAGTCTCCCCAATAAATGCAGATAGCAAAGAATTAGCAAGATACCTTGGTCTTTATTTGCTATTGGAGTCTGATCTTTAAAGCAAAAAGACAAAGGAATGGGTAAAGGAGAATTGTCAGAAAGGCAGGTATAGCTTTCAGCATACTTGTGTTGCTTTCTGCCTTCCACTAGAAAAATTAGGATGAAGATAGGCAGAAGTAGAGGATGAAGGAGCAGGGCTAGCAAAGACAGATGGGCTTCAGTCTGTGGTAACTGGAGGGTTCTTAAAATGGCTGCTTAGTTGATGCGTTCAATAACCACAGTGCAGAATAAGGGCCCGAAGCCAAAAGGAAGGAATACAGCTTGTCACATCAAATAAGAATTTAAGACTCCAAGCTTTCCCCTGTGCTGGGCCACAGTAAGAAGTGGTAAGTGTAAAAATACTACAGATGCATAATAAAACATCTCATTGATTTAAATATTTCCTCCACGAGAATGATGGCACAAGGGAAGGCAGCACGGAATAGTTTCAGAAAGGAGGCAAAGCAGCTGCAATTCATTTCAGCAGCAAAAAATCAGTAGCTTAAAACCAAAATAAAGAAATACATTTGGTTAATTGAGGAGTCTCTGGAGAGGCAGTGTCAACAAAGTCCAACTGTGGCTTAGAAGAGATAAAACTGATCCAAAAATTCATCCTGGGAAGATCTGAAATGAACAACTTGTACAATATGGCCTTATCAAGAGCCTTACAATAAAAATCTGAAAAAAAAATAACCCTGCCCTTTTAATTATTTGGCAGGAAGTTCTCTAATTAATCACTAAAAGTTAATCACCATTTTAGCAGTCACTGTTAACTATTTCAACTCAAGAACAGTACAGTCTCATCTGCCCAGACTCAAGACTACCCAGAAGTACCAAAACTAACACCCAAGCCTCGAATGCACGAGATCTGCATTCAGTTTGTGGCAGAGCAGCAGACTCCAGGGCCCATTTTATAGAGATAATAAAAAAGCAGATAAGGGCAGAAGAGAACCTTCTGCTACGACATAAAAGTTTTAAGTTTAAATCTTTTCAATCAAATCTATACAGACCTTAATGAGAGTTTTAGTTGTTATAGAAAGCCATCTCTTTTTCTGCTTGTGTCATCATAAGGCATCACTACCTTTAGTCGTGGTGGAATTCTTGTCTGTTTGTGAAAGGGGATTGACAGATAGCAGCTCTTATCATCCATATCTTTTCTCACCAGGCTTTGCAGCACAAGCTCTATTCCTCAGGATATGGTGTCTGACACAAAGGGGCTCTGAACAGATCTGAGATCTTCAGCAGCATCCACAAGATAAGCAGCAGCTGGATACCCCCCACAAGCAGCTTCTAAAAAGTCTGCAGCTGCACAAGAGAGGCTAAAAACAATCCCCCTTTCTGCCAGAACACAGAGAATTGTTTAGTCACTCTAACGGGACTATTAGTCCTAATGATTAATTTAAACAAAAAAATTGTTCTATGATCTAAAAGTGGTTCACACAGGAAGTGTTGGACACCATGCCCTAGGGAATTCCATCCTCCTTTCCTATGGTAAGGAAAAAATGTTGTATCAGGAACCTGAGTACAAACTTTATTCTAGGGCTGAACTGCTCCCACATTATTCAGATTGACCTGTACCTGGAGAAATGCACTAGACAGAGTTCACAGCGTGTTTCGCAGTGACAGCACCTGCAAAGACAGTCACTCATATCTAAACATCTCCTATGTGTATCTAATATTAAATATAAAGTACCTGAAACCTTTAGGAGCAGGGAGAGGCTGAAGTTTATCCTGCCTTTCAGTTATGCTACAGACCGTCACACTGACAGGAAGATTTCTCTGGGCCTCTATTGTCACTTATAAAATAGGAATAAAATACCTCCATCCACCTGTTTTTAGACCACACATTCTGTGTTACAAGTCTGAGTTACTGTATATTATCCATTGTGAGAAAGATGCTTAGCCCTGGTACTCCAATGCAAATGAAGGAGTGAAATATCATCCATTTCTTTTCAAATTAATGCTTTATATTAGAATACAGCAAAACAGATGAAAAGGGAAGAAGAGGGTCCACTGACATAGCAAGGGGGTATTCTGTGAGTTTGCCTAAAAAACAAACTCAAATTGCTTCTCCATATGGTACAGTACTTATTTCATGTCCCTTTGATTAAAAGAGTAGACTTTCCACAGGTCCCAATTCCACTTACAGATGTTTCCAAAAAGGCTCCTTGGGGTGCCCAGAGCAGCAGTGCTGGTGGTTTTCACCTCCCTGTGGGTGGGTGTGCAGCTCTTGGGACAGGTCACAAACACAGCAATAAAAATCCCAGAGAGCCCTCTATCCCTGTATCCCGTGATGGAGGTCAAGCCTTTTCCAGACTAACCCCAGGCTGAGACAGGCTCGTGAAGTTGGGTTTAACAGGTGAAATAATTTGTTCAAAAGAAGTTGCTCAAAACCATCATGTCCATATACCCAGGAACACTGTAAGAAAGTCTGCTGAGCTTCAGAATAATCCAGCAGAACTGGCAGTTGCCTCCATGTAACAGTGGCCACTGCGAGCAAGCACCACGCTCACATTTAACATCACCTAAGGCCATCTGCATTTAATGTGCAATGGGCTTCCCTAAGTGAGCTGCCAGAGACCTGCTCCGACCTGCACACTTTGGATGGTCACTTTGCTCTGTGCTGCTGTGCACTAAGTGATTTGCATGCAAGCGTGGCAGAAATCAGCACAGACACACAACATGCATGTTAAAGCACCACCAATATGCTCTTCTGGCGTAATGCAATGTGTCTCAAGGCTTGGTCTCAATTCTGCAGGCTTTAACTATTCACTTGCAGAGAAGAAGCAAAAGGTGTAGACTAAAATTTCCCCTCCCTGCAGCATTTTGCCTGGTTGCTATTTTTTTAATTTTGATCTGCCAGTATTCCAGTCCTCACCAGTGTCACTCCACACCTCCTAAGAAACATGCTGCAGCTGCCTAAAATCTCATGGCTTTTGGTTCAGTCTGCTGAACTGGTAAAGTGGAAGGAGACTAAAGAGGGAAAATATTTAAGGTCCAGATTAGAGCCAGATGCTAGCCAACTTGGTTTTTCTGTCAGCATAACCTATACTTAAAATGCAGTTATCTTAGATTTGGATGCAAAGGTGACAGGATTGTTTAAATGGGCTCGACTCTCACCGCCCCAAACCCCAGGTATGTCTCCTCTCTCAAGAGCAGCTCCAGATCATACCTTGCATAGGCTGCTTTCAGATAAAGAACACAGAATAAGTAGATAAAGGAATACTTTAATATTTCAAGTGAAGCAAAGACTGTTTCAAGTTTGTCTTTTTTATTTTAAAATCACACTGTCATACCTTACTGCACTCGTATTCTGAGAACTGGTGAATATTACGACACCTGATGCATGTCTAAGGGCTCACACCACTGAACCCAGGGAAATGGGATGACTCTGTGCTTTAGGGTCTGACTATGTCCCAAATGTCTGGTGCTGAGCAAGAGCTCAGAGCTGCAAAGGCAGAGTGAGCTTTAAGTACCTTGACTGGACGTGGCTGGCAGTAGAAATACAGCACCTGGTCCAAACATTCTGGTGCTCACCCCAGAACCTGGTAAAAGCCTGTGTGGGAGCCTCCTCTGAGCTCTTGGCATCACAGCTGGTCTGAACGAGCTGGATTTAAGCCCAGGTTGGGAACATGTACTTGAGATGTAGCCACCACAGCAGGAGGGTTGTACTCCATGACACTGACAATTTCCCATCTCCAAAAGCAGCAGGGAATGGCTCAGGATCCGAGAGTTTCAGTCTCCTGGTTTATGCAAACATGTCAGAGTGGAATAGGGATTAGAGCCACCTTGTGCTGACTTCAGGAGCTTGGTGTGAAGAGCCTGAACTTCGAAAGCTGCTCCCTAACTCTGCAGCCACATGAATAGATAAGGACTGTTACTGATCACTCAACACACTTTATTTTGCTACCTGTTGAAGTGTAAAGGCATTGCAACAGAACTTCTCTCAGGCAGCCCTAGTACTCTCAATTTCTTTACCAGATAGATAGAAAGCAGCTTTGTAAACTGTCCGTAAAGTTGTGCAATACTTCAGCGACAGAGTTACATGGTCTGCAACCCAGATGGGTTGCTGCTAGTCTCAGTGGAAGATACCATTAATTAGCTGCTGACAGCACAAACCAGCTTTAAATTGTACAGTTTGTGGAGGGTGGGAGAGACAGCAAATTAACGTGATCTTCAGGGGACAGGACACAAAGGTATGCCATGACCTCTGTCTCATCACTGTCCCTGTAGGACTAATGTATATAAAATTTAACAGCCAAAGGAAGAAGTGAGAGGGATTCATCTCTAACAGCTATCAGATATGCTCTAGCAGTTTGGCAGTTGATAAAAGCAATGGTTAGGTCCTCTGCCTGAGCAGAATGAAGCTGTACCAAGTGCCAGGGGAAGGTCTCCAAGCATACAGCACAGACGTGACCCAGCTGAACGCCAGTGCAGCTCTGGCAGGATCACTTGTGAGAAAAGGGCATCTCATTCCATCCCTTCCACAAGTATGGACACCACACACTCAGAATGAGAAGACAGAGGGCTTTAGGGATGTTAAAGAGACCCAGATACCAGAGTTCTGTGTACATGCCCAGCCTCGAGTGCCAGCTTCATCACTGACAGGGAAAGCATCCTGTGTCTCCCTGTAGCGTCAGATACAAATACCAACTAATCCTTGTATTTCTGAAGTTCACAAAACAAAAACTAGAATTAAAAACCAACAAGCAACACAGATGGCTGCTCAGACTGCAACCACAGCAGTGAACAGCTAATACAGAAATCAGACTGTGGGAACCTACACATGCACTGAGCACACAAGCAATCGTGACAAATCCATGAAATGACTAACAGGAAAAGTCACTTGGGACTACCACGACCCCCAAAACAGCTGAAGAATGAGAGAAGAGGCTAAGAACCACCAACAGAGGTCTCAGATCAGGGGAAGCAGTAAAGTGCCATTCAATTAGCAAGAAGAATTTTGTCGTACCTGTCTGCCAATCTTGGCTGATTTGACTTCCAGCAAAGCTCATCTCCAGACGCACAGCACACTACCAAGCAGAGGCCTTCGAGTAGGCCTTTCAAAAGTAGAAATGATCAGTCCTGTAAGACTGAGTATGAGCAGAAAAATAATGCACCCTTTGTCCTGTACTCATAAATTTCCTTTCATGTAACCAATCAGACAAAATACTCCTGGAGTGAGATGTCACAGCTGACGAGTCCCAGGCATATTATCAGGCACAGGCTGTGCCAGCTGATATCAGGATGAGCTGATGGCTGCTGAACAGGCTTGGCATTAGTCACTTGTGGCTTTTGAGACACACGACTTTTACTGGGAGAGGAAGGAGCTGAAGGGCTCTTCACACTACAAAGATTCTCAGCAAGAGGAAGGGTAACTCTTTTCTGATATAAGTCTGTTCTTCTACTCATCAGCTTCCTTGCTGACATCCAAACATCAAAAGTTACATGCATCTGAATGTTACCACATGGATTCATAGTTTTGCTGGTTCCCACACCAGAAGTGGTTTAAATTTTCAAGAAATTCAGTGGACCAGTTTAAGAAAACAAAACTATTCCAAAACTTTAGACATTAATCGTGGGTGCAATTCCAGTACAATCAGTGAGCCAGAAGATGGAAAAAAATGGCAACGTCTTTTATCTCAGAAAGACTAAGGCTATATGGGCTACAGAAAGAAAAACTGCCTGTTTCTTGTGAGTCAAAAACGAAACTACGCATTTGACAAAGAACAAAAACATAATCCAGTTCAAATGCCACAATCTAACCTATATTTGTCAACATTATATTTCACATAGATTAGGGAAACAGTAATGTTTATATGATATCAATAAAACTCGGAATCTTTCTTGCCCCAAGTCGTGGTCAAACTCAGCTTGACACACGTAAGGCTTTCTCTACATCTGCTTATATACACAAAGGGTTTTTTCATATATAAAAATTGAGATCTGGAATCTGCATGCATGGATACATGAAGGATAGACAGCTGACAGCCACGAACTCAGTGTATGAGCAGCAATAACTGAGGTCTGGGCTCAATATATATACACATATGTATATATATATATATAGGTTATACACAAAGACTTAACAGATTGCTTCTTGATCTGGAAGTAAAACGGGTACCTCTAGGAACTAGAAAGATCAAGCAAGGGTATTTAAAGGACTTAAATACACAGGTAAACACGAAAGGGATTTTACAAAAGCCACCTGAATGAGTTAACATTTGCCTCACTGCAAAACAGCCTCCTTTGTTAAGATGTGCAAATCCCTTGTAGGAATTTACACACATTTAGCTGCTCCAGTGATTTTATGAATCTGTTTCCTTGTCCAAGCCATTACATGTGTTGGCTCAAAGTCATCAGCTAACTAATGGGACAAATCAGAATAACACACCGCTCAAAATATAAATAGGGAGAACAACTTGCTAATGGATAAAGAAAGATTATTTGAAGACAAACCAAGCCATTAGTGGAGACTGAATAAGCAGATAATGAATAAATGTTCAAAAACATTGTCAGCACAAGGACAGAGCAGGTAACCACTTCATCACAGAAAAAGGCAAGAAATAAAATTGGCAGTGCTAACACTGTGACATGTGGTTTCATCACACATTCATATCTAGGAATGATTAAGTGCCTACACACACCCTGCCTGCTCAATCCTTTGTAATATTGACACTAAACTGATCACTGGTTCCCATCCATGTTCTGAAATAACCATTTTCTCCAAAACCTGTTTTAATGAAATTTCCCTATAACAGCCTGCTGTGGCAGAGATGATTCATGCTTCTATGCTGCTCATCTGCTCAAAAAACAGCTTCAAGTTTCATTATCCACTCAGGTTTTAGGCTGAGGCATCAGCAAGATGACAGACTTGACTCTGATCTCACTGAGACTGCCATCTGCAGACACCCAGTTCCTGTGTTAAGAATCCAGATTCATCCTAAGGCAGGCAGGTAAGAAATCAGAAACCAGTTCTACCTTAAAAATTGAACTTTCAGATCGCAGTGTTAATGAGACAAATAAGACAGAAGCCTGTCAAGGACAGGTTAGAGATAACCCGAAAAGAATCATGCTTAGGGATTCTGAGTATGCGTGTGTTTTGTTTGGTTGTTGTTGGGGTTTTTTAGCTTTTCTACTTTGAATATGTTTATATACTAAAAAAAGCGATCTTAAAAAAGGAAAAACATTAAATAAATACCTTTGCAGGGGAAGTAACGGTTAAAACCCATACAGAAGATTACAACAATACACCAACAGAAACCGAGCTTTGTGCTCATTACAGGCATTTCATCAGATGCTTAGACAGGAACCAAAATACACCACTCTGTAGGTGGGCAATCAGGTACCCAACTCTCTCGATCCTTATTGAAGCTCAGGCACTGCCCCTCTGCCCACTGCCAACAGCAAACTGAAAGAAAAATGTTTAGTGACTCTCAGCTAGGAAAGAGGACACTGACAGTTGTTCCCCCTGATCTGGGTCTCAGTGGAACAACAGTTATTAACTGGGGTTCACTGGGAAGTTCACAGAACACCCAACAGGGGTCTAATTCTCTTTCCAAATTAAATTTCAACTTGTCTTGTGATGGCTCTTTGGCCACCTCTGGGAAATCAGGCAGTGATCTCAGTCAGCTCCTAATGAGAAGGTATCTGTGCCACCACCAGCTGCACATGGATGCTTGCAGGCATTTTGTTTGCAGTCTCCATTATCAGGTCAGGAACTGAATCCTCCAGCTCAGAGATGAAGCAGGACCAGCTACACCCTTGTGGAGCTGCCACATTAACACATTCTTGTTAACCTGAGGAGATGTAAATTAGTAATAAAGTTACTGGGAAAAAAAAAATTGCTAAATTTAGCAATTTAAATTAACCTTTAGTGCTCATCAAACAAGATGGAACAGCAACAAAGCAGGAAATCAGAGGCAAGACAGGTAACTGCTCTTCAAAGCACAAAGCCTTGTACTACCGGGGAGCCTGGACCAGCTCAGGCTCAAGGAAAGACCAACAAAAAGCAGTGCAGGAGCTTTGCTGCAGTTGTTTTACTGAGCAGCAGGATTTGACCTAAACTGTATGCAAACCCATTTGAACAACCAATGATAATTTGATTTAGCTGATTAGTGAAAATTTAAATAATGTCAAAAAGTAAAGGTGGAGAATATTCACAGTGAGTGGAACTTCAACACCTACTGCCTGCAACAATTTGGCTACTCAGTATTAAAAGGAATACTGTGAGGAGCTGTTATATGTGTCTTTGAACTAAGTGACAGGAAGCAACTCCCACTGAGGGGGAATAAGGATGATGAACATATTGGAGGATGTTATACATCATTCTCATTTGTGCTGTTTCCACTGATCTAGAGGAAGCAAGGACTAAAAATAAAAAGCCTCCTCAGAGTTTAACTGGGATTTTGTCATCTGGTAACTTTCATATTTAAAGGAAACGCATCTGTTGAACTTCGAAATTGAACAGAAGGAAAAAATTATGGAGAAGTCAATTTTGCTTGTAAGTTTTGCTCAGTAAACAGAGCTACCCAACCAGTTGCATTGAAGGGACTGGCACAAGGTTTATTTGCCAGCTTTTCCTGTGATGTTACATAGGGAACAACAGTGTTTTGTCAGCAGAATTTCTTGCTTTTTGGAGCACACAGAGAAAATGTAGCAACAACCTGAAAACAGAACAGATGCATTAAGCAGTAGCTCAGCTTGCAGCAGAGTATTGTCTCAGATTCTCCCTCGTACTGATACAATTTATTCACTCCACAGAAACTGATATTTACATTAGGCAGCTTGCTCCAAATACTTAAAAACCAATTCTGAATAAAAATCCAGAGTCATAGCAGGGTTTATACCTTGTTTTTCAATACTTAAAACCATCCAATTAAATTAGAACTTCTTCATCTCTTTAAAACAAAGCATATTTCTAGTCACAGCTCTCCTCTCAAATTTCACCAGAGCAACTTCTGGGAAAGCATTTTCCTAATTGTGCAGCAATTTTGGGTTTGGTTTTATGGTCTCACTGCTCAAAATGTGCAAAGGCTATCTCATTCCCACCCCCACTTCAAGAAGGGCCCAGGCCCAGTTGCTAAGTTGTGCCTACTTTTTCTAGTATCGTCCAGGCAGGTTTAAAGCAAAGGTATCCTACTGGAAGCAAATAGCGTTCTCTGTGGAACCCTCAAAATCCTTCAAGTTTCCTTTAAGAAACACCTCATAGTAATTTTCATTTAATTTTGAAGTGTAGTTGAACTTATACAATGTTTATAAAGAACAAGGTTCCACCACACACCCTCCTGCTCTTTCAAGTGTTTTAATGGGGATAATTTACTTAAAAATGAATGCACAGTCTTATAACAGGTCTAAGACATGAGTATCTAACATGAGTATCAACAGCACCCTCAGTGCTAGAGGAGTAGAAGGTAAAATAAAGGTTGGATAACTGCCAGTAAGTGTGTAGCAAGAAGGGCATCAAATTAGGGAAGCACCTCCATCAGAATAGAGACCAAAGAGCTAAGAGTCAAAAGTGGAGGCCTTGCAGTGCATTAGCCTTTCTTGGTATTATCTGTAAAGCACTGGGCTTGCAGAGGAGCTTGGGGTTTGTCTGCTGTGCTTACAGCTTAGCAACATCATCTCACAGAAAGTATTACAACCATTCCAGATTGCTCCTGTTTGTTCCAGACTCCAGTGTAATGCAGAAACTGATGTGGAGTTCATTGACCCACACAAAGGACGAGTCTATTCACTTGCTCTGTGCAAATCCACTTTCTTCAGTGTATTTGCACCCTAGTTACACACAGAGGTAACTCCCCAGCTTTTGAGGATTCACAGCCAAAAGGACTCCAGGAGTCACAGCACAATCTTGCTTTCAAGCTTGGGGCTCCAGCAGAACACAAACGTGGAGGTTCAGACTGATGAAGGTACCATGTAAGATCTGACATCTAACATTTGAAGACTGAAGGTGAGGGGATGTATGAAAACAGAAGTCTCCTTCACTAAGTGTATTTTTCAGGTGAGTGCATTTGTTAACCACCCAGCAGCAGCAGGTTCTTAGGTGCTGAAGCAGAACAGATACCTGCATGCAAGCAGGGAACTGGAAAAGGTTCCCTGAACTCAAATATTAATGGTCATTCAAAGTTTGGTTCTCCTGCAAGTTCTCCTGGTGCCCTGACAGAAAAAAATATTTAACTGTTTCTCAAATTTTATCTTGTTATTCCCGGGGGGATGCCAATCTACCTGGAAAAGGTACTATCTCTGTTATGAAACACATTCCTGGTAGTTTAAAACTCCCATAGGTAAAAGGAGATTATTAACATACTAAATGTTAATACCATTTGGTAGCTGTCATATGAAGTACACAATTTAATACAAAGACAAGTTCCTCACCTGGTGTAAAACACAATAGCTTCTGCATTTATAGTTATTGAGCTTTCCCTTCATTCCAGATTCCCTGGAATTTGTAAGCTATTATTTGTCTGGTAATTTATAAGTTACTCCCTCTCACTTTACCACTCTCAGAAGAAATAGGTTTTATATTTCTTGGGTTTATACTTGCAGAATCCCCTCTACTTTGATTTGCCTTAAGACAATGCAACCATGCTGTAACCATGTGTTTGCTTACTGAGGCCACAGTAAATCTTTTTTTAAGGATTGAAAATATCCTTAGCAATGTTGTCCTGCCTTCCCAAGAAAAACAGTATACTGATGGGTTTCTAAAGCAAGTGCAGCTGGACTTACTCTGGGTGGGAATTTTCCTTAGGGCAGTCTGGCTTCAGCTTTTAAGACTTGTGTTGGATGCCTCAGAAAATGTGCCCAGTTTCTAGGAGCAAGGAGAAAACCCCCAAAGAGGCAAGAATGCAAGCCTACAAAAAGGCTAAAGAAGATTATAGTTTCCTAAGAACATTTTGCCCTACTCACTGCATAAATAATTGGCAATAAAAGTTTAGCCTGCACACAGTGCCAATTAGAACATATTTCGATTAGATTTGAGTGCAAAAGTGTTTACTGTAGTCATCTTATTATTTCTGGAAACCTCATATAGCTGATGTCTGATATCTTCCCCTTCTCAGTCCGTTGGCTGATAGTGAGTAGAGGATAAAGCAGAATGAAACATTTATAGGTAACAGATACAAGACTGAAACTTCCTTATTTGTTTAGATTCTTTTTCACAGTTAACTCTTGTTGCTAGTCCTTTACACGTGGCTTTACAGACTGCAGTTGGGAGTATCCTCAGGGCTTGCCCGGTGCTGTGTTGTGTCTGTCGCACATGGAGCCTCAGACAGCCAAGGCTGTAGAGCTGGAGGCACTTCAGGTTCACTGACCATCAGTGAGACACGCTCTGGGGTGAGGGGAAAAAAGAGAAACATTCAGATACATGTCAGGCTTGATAGCTCTGACATTTAGTGCGTGTTCAAACCCATCTGCCCATTTCAAGGGCCCCTAAAGAGTTGGAGGAACATGTGCTGTGTGTCCCCCCAGCACTCAGCAGAAAGTTTCATAAAAGCTCACTTGAGCCTCTGTCCAGTGCAGAGAAATTGTGAGGGATTTTAAACAATTAATTCCTGGCCTGTGACCTCTCCTGGTTGCCTTGGGGTGATGTGGTTTTAGCAGCAGGGTTGGTTTACTGCCCTTGAAGGTAGGCTTTGGAAGCTACAGATGAGATATAATTATTGCAATTGCTACACAACTAGTAGTCCACTTTCTGAATCATTCCCTACTGTGTATCAGGGAAGAGCTTACAGGAGCAGAAACCAAGTTGCCACTGCAGATAAAAAATTAAAGGCAGCACCATATCATTCACTAGATTTATTCTTATTTCTAGCTAAAGCCACGGAGAGAACTTCCCTCGGAGCATCTGGAAGTGTCCCTGGGAGATAAGCGCTTGGAATCTGGCTCCAGCACTGCTACCTCAGTAAGAGAGGAACAGGGAACAGCTCAGACCCCTGTTGTTCTGCTGTGATGCTCTTGCTCAATTTCAGGGAGCTTATTTGCAAAACAAGGTTATTTTGCTTCCTTCCTCCCACCTTTTGTATGAGCTACCTAAATTACCTTTATTGAGCAGCCCTTCTGTCCCAGTCCCAATTACAGCCCAGCAGACCCACCTCAGGGGCAGCCTTGATATATAAACTACCATGCAGAGAACTGCCACTATGAAAACCTGAATATTTTCACTTCTTGACCCAAGTACTCAAGAGCTGTTATTTTACTGTCACATTCACAAAGATCTTTTTTGCATTTAATTCACTGTATAACTATAGCTTTCTGTACAACTAGAATACTAAAGGACTGAAATAACTTCTCAGCTACAGTCTATATATAACACTGAGGAAATGTAATTTTAAATCTTTTACACTGTAGAGGAACAAGCAGTGGAGTTTTTCTCTGTGTGGACATGCAGTATTTTGTGCCAGGTAAAGATAGGTGTCCATGAATAACTCCCATGGTTACTATGTTAAAAGGCAGCAACTGGTAGAACAGTTCACATTTTAGTGAGCATCATTTGACAACCATTTTTTCAGCACTTCAACATGAATTATCTTCACCTTAATTTTAAAGGATAATATAACATGGTATTGAGCTTCCTCAGGCTTATATGATGCAGACATATTAATTTCACACTAGGGCATAGGCTGGGTTCAGCTGCAGAATTAGCTGCCCTTTGATTGTACCAGCGCCAGTCCATCAGGACTGTGCCCTACTACAAAGGAGCCATCTATAGAGCACCTCATCTTTATACTTTCCACATGCATTGCACCAAAACATCTACCCAAACAATTTCTGAAGGAGAAGCACCTTAAGAGACAGAGGGTTTGTGCCGTTCAGGTTCTGGACATTTCAGTGACTACAACCAAACCCCACAAGGAATACGCTATTGTCCAAAGAGGGAAAAGGAATCAAACTGCAAAATTATTCACTCACTAACTCCACCTGAGTATAGCTTCTAGGGATAACCTGCACTTGGGTGATTTCCTTATTGTACACTACACCACACTACAGCAGCAGCAGCATTTCCATCCCAAGGCTCTCACCCTCCACAGCATGGCTGGGCCTTTGCTTCCCCACTGAAAAACACATCCTTTTGCTGCAGCTGCACCTGAAAGCATTGGTTCACTTCTAAGGGCATGACACACCCGAAACATCAAGCATTTGGTCTTATAATATGCCTCATAAAACTCAATCTGCTTAACCAAGCTAGTGCAAGCACTGTAGAATTTGGTGACTATAAAACCTAAACTCAGATGAGTGTCTACATGGTCTCCATGCTGAGAACCACAGCAGGCAGCCACTTAGCACGTGTCATCAGCCAGTCCTCTTTGGAGTCACCAACACTGCCTTCATTCCTTCCCTGCCCTTCCCTCAGCTGAGAGATGAAACCTCTCCCTGCAATGTAGGGCGTTCAACTTCGTAATGACAGAGTTACACTAAAAGATGAACTGTGCATTACTTCACTGAAAAGCCACCTTAAAAAAAACCCCAAAACATAAAGCAAACAGATGTTACACATCTGATCCTTAGCATGCATCCAACAAGAGCAGCCCAGATTTCCAGGACAAATGTGTCAGCTCTACTTTCATTTAGGAGTTATCACAGCAGCTGTGGATAAATGTGCTTGTACTTGGCAAGGAATGATTAAAATAGGTTTCTTAGGAGAATTTCTATCATAGATAGAAATTTTATGCTTGACAGTGCAATTAAGTCAGAGAAAAGCTTCAGAAAATATTTAGTGCTTCAATGTTATATGAATACAACATTTTATTTATTAATATTTTAAGAGAAAAAGTAGAGCAGTAGAGTGAAAATTCTCACTTCTGAGTTACTGGGGTAACCCTAACCACTATTCCAAACACACTAAGTGATGTGTTCCAAGAAGCTTGTGGGTACTACAGCACAAGAGCAGCAGTACACTGGCTGCTGGTGTACAACTGGCAGACCTGCATCCATACAGCACATCCCCATTTCCCCACACCCTGCGTCCTGAGATGCACTGTAAAGAACCACAGGTTGAATTCTTCCTTCATTTACACTGGCACGATTGTACTGGCTTCAGTGGGACTGGATTAGCACAGCAGGAGGAATCTTGCCTGTGATCTTTCCCTCAGAAGCACAGCAATCAAGCTTGCTGGAAGCGCAGACAACTGCAAAAACCCCACAGACCTTGGGTTTACCTGGACCCATCAATACATATCTGGGAACAAACCCTGAAGAATGGACAGGTTTCTCAGCCCTACACGCTTCAAGCAACGTAACAACTGCAAGGAACACATTTCTAAGTGAGTGTTGTATAAACATTATTTTCTGCAGCCGTCTGCATTTCTTTTTTTTGCTGTAACCACACATACTTAAGAATGACTCACGCCCATGACAGAAGCCTGGAATTCCCGTGTCCCAAGCTACAAGCCAAGAGAGCAAGCTATCCAGTTTCCAGTCTCCTCCTGTTTTCAATCCAGCATTTCCTCTCACCCAAACCTCCCTTCTACATAGTATTTTACATTCAGGGAGTTTTAGAGACAGTCTTGTCCTCCTCTTCTGCTCTTTATACACAGATGACCAACTGTGGCTGCCCAACCCACATTGGGCATTGACCATTCTTCAAGACAACCCAAAGCTACAAGGTCACTCCAACTTGTTTTAGAAGCACCATGGTTTAGAGGACTTATTTACACACACACATATATATATAAAAAAAGCCACAGCAGCTCTGCTAATATCTTAACATCTGCTATTCCTGGCCCTCAGTCCTGCAGTAGGCTCCATGTTACCTCATTCCTTGTGCAAGGCAAAGAAGGTGAGGTGAGCGTTTGCAGTTCATGAGCATCCTCTAAAAATCTCTGCACACACCCCACACACATCACACATTTGTTTCAATGACAAACAGCAGTGGCCAATTCTGTGCCTCAACTGGGAATGCAATTAGCCTAATTGGCTGTTAATCTACATATAACAGGGACCTGGGACATTCTCAGCGTGCAACTCCTCTGCCCACAGAGGATCCATTCGAGCTTACACTAGGGCTAAATCCAACCTGTAGTGCCTGGTGCTTGTTACAGCACTCACTGTGTTTCTTCCCTCATAGCGAAAAAGAAACCAGCAGATGAATTGCAGATGGAGCCGAAATCCTCCTAGCCACATTCAGTTTGGTTTCTATATCATCACTTATTCCAGATACCATGAGATGTTCAGTTGCACAAAGGCACGGACTCAGATGTCTTATTAATGTTATCTATTATTCTGTGCCTGGGGGAATGGGGAGGGGAGCCTTACCTCTCCTAAACTGCATATTTTTAACATCTGCTATTTTAATGCAATTTAAAAAAATTATTTCTGAGCTCTGGAGCAAAGAGCCTATTGGATGGCAGAGTCCCTCAGAGCCTAAATTAGGTGTTTCAGGTCACAGAAATCTCTTATTTCAGCCATTTTTTTAGAGGCACACAGTACCTGGGGAGAAAGTTCTGCTTGTTTGCATCTAGCAACACGCAGTGTAGAAGAATGAGGATTTATTTAAAGCTACATTTTAAAGAGAAGATGTGACTGTTTAATGAGGTTGAACACTGAACTGAATGTGCTTTTAACCCCTTTCCTGGCTGTGTAGAGAGGAATCTCTGCCAAATGAACCCGAAGACTTCCACTAGGAAAACTCACCTGCCCTAAACACGAGGATAAGATGAAATTATGTCCTGAGGCTCATTGTGCAAAGAGGCAGAGAGAGAAGGGAAACCGCTATCTCGAGCTTAAACTCACCCTTTTGGGCTTTTGCACGGGGGAAAGTCTCTGTCAGAGCTGCATCTGCTCAAATGACCAACAGATTGCCCAGGCACTGGTACACACACCCCTGCTGGGCTCACCTTCGAGCCAAATGCATCCTCACCAGCGCGGGGATTTCCCATTTAACTGCCCAAAGGGCCGAGGACACAGGACTGGGGAGATTGAGCTAAAATAGCCCCATCTCGTGACTCCTGTCAGTATTACATAAGACATATTACTAAAATAAATGCATTGTTTTTATTTTAGTTCTTTCAAACTAAGCAGTATCTTGTACTGGAAGAGGTTTCCCTTCCCAACACGTTTTCCACACACACATGGCATGTTAGGGCTGTTGGCAGCAGACCCCTGCAGAAGTGATTCCCACAATTCCCAAAAGTGTCCCTGCAGACCTTGGGCCCTTTGCTCCCAGCCAGAGCTGCCCTCCACGTGCCTTTCCCTGTCTGTGTTTGGAGAATGTGCTCCCCAGGCACTGCAGGGAAATATCTTCCAGGGAAAGCACAGACCCCCTGCAGACAAGATCAGGTTTTAAAGAACTCCTAGCACACAACTCCCTATCAAACAGGGTGGGGAAACAGTCAAACTCAAATGCAGAGGAGCAGTGGTCTAATAGGAAGGGGTCACCAAGGCAGTGCCCACCACACCACAACCCTTCCCAAACTAGAAAAATGCCCCACCTTGTTCAGGGCCATTTAGACAACTGCAGCACTACCCCTTTAGAACAGAGGGCTTTCCAAAAATTCTCATCTGCGTTCACTTTTTGTCCCAGAAACATGGACTTAATCATGAAATCTGACACGACTGAAGTCAGTGGTTTTGATCCCATGGATTGTTTGTACACTTAATACAGAAAAGCTGTATCTGATTTTGTTGGTTCCCACTAACAATCAGTGCAAAGTGATGAGGTATTGATGTTATCTGAATTCTTTTCTCATTACATCAAACTACAGAAAACATGCTGTGGCAATTTGCACTTGTGACATAATGAGTGTCAATTGCTACAAAGGAAGCACAGACAATCTGAGAACTAAGAGAGGTGAGGATTAAAGTGGTTCTTGCAGACACACACTTTTATATTAACTAGGAGGAGTATTGCTATTAAATTCCACAAGCAGGCATAACTCAAACTCAGTTGGTAGCAGTGCCCAATCTCCCACATTTTCCAGTGCAAGGAAGCATTAGGAGGATCTGGTTCTCCTCAGGAAAGCCACAGGGCTGTTGTGTCCCTTTCCAAATACTGACTGGGACACCCTCCACATAAAACATAAAGGAAAGCTCAAGCCTCCATCCCCAACTCATCTCAGTGCTTTTCCAGTGCCCCCCAAATATTTGCATGTCCCAAATTTCCTCTCCAATCACCTTAGCCCAGAAGGCATTTCTTCCGCAATCTCAGAAGCACATCTTTAGCTTCCCCACTCCAAACTCTCTTCACCCCAAGGCTGCTGCAGCAACAGCCCATGTGTGATGGGACAGATGCTTTGTCACTGCTTTGGGCCAGGTTCTGCTCCCAGTGCAGGAGGAGGAGAGAAAGCAGTGCTTGCTTTGTCTGTGCCAGCCCTCACAGCAGCACGAGGCTCACCCCAGAAACCCCACCCATCTCTCCAGAAGCTGAGAGTCATCTGCAGCCCCCAGCGTGTCCTCACCTGCTTGTTAATGGCCTCCAAAGGAGCTCATTTAAAGCTTGCCTTGGTAAGTAGAGATTGTTTAGTCTTTGCAGTGCAGACGTGCCTAATCCACAGCAGCATAAGATCAGATCAAACACTTGGTATTGTTTTGCTATGGGAAGCAGACTATTTTTAGGGGGGGGGGGGGAAGGTTGGAAACCTGTGTAATTTCCAAATATATTGCAGTTATTAACCTCAACTAAATAAGAAAGCTTCTATAATTTCCCCCCCTGTTACCTAAAGTGAGGGGTTTGCCTGTTTTATTCTCATTTTGACTTGTCTTGAAACCAAGAGCTTTTCATGCAGGGATCATCACTTTCAATGCATTTATACAGCACCAAGCACAAAAGGACACTACACATGTGGGTCTTTAACAATATCAAAATATAAATGTATAATCATATGCTGCATCACTAACCTGCAGGAAGCACAGCTGGTATAGCACACAGGAGTCCTGGGGCAGGACTCCTTCTGTTCTGCTGCACAGCGTGGCAGTGCAGTAAGTCACAGCCTAAACCCAAGCTTTTAGGTTTGGGAATTACGTACCTAGAAAGTTTACATCTGACTTTTTGAGGCATGGGCCAGGTTGGCTCCAGCTTACTGAAATGCTGTAGCTGCAGGACACGGAACAGTAACTGGAGCACATACTGGTCAAGACCAGATACAGGCATTAAAAGTGGTTATTCCCACACTTTTTTGGTCCCTGAAGTCTATCTCAGCTGGATGCACTGCAGTGTAATCACCTTGACACACAGATACAAGAGCAACTTCAAAGAACTCCTCTGTGATAAAACAGCAGGACTTGCCTTAGCTCAAGCAGGAGCCCTCAGCTGCAAAGGTTAAGCAGATACAGTTGATGCCCCAGTTGAGATGAGCTAAAAAAGGAGATTATGTGAGTGCATTTGCTCTTGCCTTCATTCCTCCTGTCCCCCAAATGGACTAAAGCTTTGCCCTGTCAAACTGTGTTTGGGAAACAATGTGCTCCATCTGTTAGTCTTGTCTTGCTGCTTTTCCTGTAGAAATACAGTGGCTTTCCAAGTTAAAATCGAGGCCTCCAGATCCCTGATGCTCTATGTCTCGAGAAGGCATTATTAGCCTGAGCCTGTAGGTGGGGAACAGACAGATTAACCCGTTTGCCTCTAGATTATTCACAAAGCCCTTAGCTGAGCCCAGGGCTGAACTCAAAGCCTGTCTCCCAGCCAGTCCTTCAGTAAGACTTTTCTTCTCTCCAATAGGATCTGTGATTTTTCCATAGAAAAATGTAGAAATTATCTGTTACCATTTCTGCACATAAATTTCCACATCTGAGGTTGACAAAAGGAAGAAAAACACAACAGTGGGGAGTCAAGTCAGAGAAGGTAGCATATGAATGCTGTCAAAACTATTCAGGGCTGAGATTCCCAGGTTTATACATCCAAAGAACTGAGTCAGCTTCCTCCCAATAAACATTTATTGGGACCACTGACCACTTCCAAGGTCAGCATGTGCCAAATACTCACATTAATTACAACAGAACAAACAGCTTTTAGCAATCACGAAATTCATCATTCTCCAGGTGCTGATAAGCCTGTTCCCAGTCCTACTCCAACTTTGTTATTTTTAATAACTTAGCCTGGAAGGATTTGGAATGTGAATTCCCTTTTCCACTCACTCCTTTCTGTTAGTACAGCCAGGGATTCCAGCAGTTGGTTTCCAGTGATATTTACTGCTAAAAGCCTGTCAGACATGCTGACTGGTAAATATGCATTACATTGGAAAAAAAAGAGAAACCTCTTTCTGTTGATGCACTGGATTTCTGCTCTCCAGGTGGTCAGCTTCACACCACCCAGGCAATTTCATACCAAGGGAAAAACCTCATTTTGAATTCCAGAACTTCAAGTATTAGTAGCAGTAAAGAAAGCGAGCACAAGACGTGGTGTTTTCAGTGGGCCTTCCCTCAAACAGCCAGCAACATTCTTAGCCAGTAAATGCTAAAGCCTGTAAGCTCCAGCTCTGGTCTGGTATCTCACATATTCCTGCAATTCCTTCTTTTAGTTCAGTCTTGCTGGAGACTTCCTGCACTGGGGCCTTAGGAGGGGACACTGAACTCTTGGGGGCTTATGCTGGTTTAGCACCTGTGGACCCTTCCAGCCACAAAACTTCATGGGTGGCCAAGGTAGCCCTGATGGCCACAGCAGCTTCCCTCGTGCACTTCATGAAGGACACGATCAGCAGGTCTGACAACACCCCTACTTCCACTCAAAACCCAGGATTTCCAAGAGGAGCCTCAGACAATGGGTGCCTGTGCAGAGCCTCAGCTGGGAAAAACCTTTGAACCAACTGCAAAGGAAACTCTTTCCGCCTTTTCACCCTGGAAAAAGGAACCAGGGGGATAAGTGTTCCTCAGTTCTTCTCTCATTGCCCAGATTTCACAGCTGGGGAGAACCCAAGGTAACCTTCACAGAAGAAGATAACATCTCCTAAGGCTGGGTTCCGGTCAGGTCTGTGCACACAACACTCAGTGTTGGAGTTCAGACCAAATGGAGGTCTGAAAGACTTTCAAATGTGCCAAACTGACATAAAAATCTAGTTGGTGGCAGTAAAAGGTGCAGAACTGAGTCTAGATTACAAAACAAAGTCACAAAGCTTTCAGTAGTTCAGATGCAGCTCATACTGTGCAGAACTATTACAAAAACATTGCTCCAAAAGCACTTCCCAACATCTGCACTTTTTAAAGTCACAATTAAGGGCTGCTGAATGTTCTGTTCCTGCTGTTTTTTCTAAAAATCATGTCTTGGCAGAAAAAAAACAATGTTACATCTTTTCTGCTGCAATGTCCTTCCTATGCCAGCTACAATGCCAAGCATTATTTATAGCCACATAAAGCCAGAATGAGCTTATACAAGACTGTCTTAGTAAACCCAAATTAAATTGCAAACAGATCCACTTCTTTGTGTAGCCAATTTGTTATCACAAATCTAGGATCTAGAGAAGTGAAAGCCTCTGTAACAGAAAAGCTCATCAGTTGAGTCCTGTTCTCCTCACTCAGGTAGAATCATATAATCATGTAGGTTGGAGAAGACCTTTAAGGTCATCAAGTCCAAGTGTTAACCCAGTATTACCAATCCTAAACCGTGGATGAAACCCTGTTCTCTACGCACCACATCTACATGTCTTTTAAATACTTCCAGAGATGGCAATTCCAGCACTTCCCTGGGCAGCCTGCAAGAAGCTGGAGTCTCCCTTGCCCTCAGCAGGACAGGATGAGGCAGAAGAGCTGGGCTGGCAAGGCACTGTAAAGCCATGCAGGAACCACCAGGTCTGTTGGCTTGTCGTAATTTCACAGTCCAGCCTTTCAAAAAATTAACCCTGACCTACACCCCTGTAGCCTGGTTTACAGTCAGACAGTTGTTTCAAGGTAACACAGCAGCAGTCCTGGAGAAGAAAGCAAACTGGAGACACAGCCCTGAGGGATGGTGCATTGAGCACTGAAGAATAGGTGATGTGACTCACCCCATGACTGTGCATTACAGGATGCTGATTATGGCTCAAGAACAGCAGGGAGATACAGGTATGGAAAGAGTGGGGAGTACCTGAAAGTGGTGGACACACTATGAGAATGAGACCTGCATTAGACCATGACATAAAATTTCAAAGGGACCGGGTGAAAACATCAAAAATGATGGGCATCTTGCAATGAAAGCATTGTCAGCTCTGGTGTTATTTCTTTGCAAAACTAGGAGTTTTCCCCTGTAACAATCAAGAGAGGAGGGTATGTGCACACATACGTAGACACCAGGTATTTCTTAAAGCCTATTTTCAACATACTTTTAAAGTTATTAAAAAAAAAAATCAAGGGGGAAATTTCATCTTGCAACATTCTTCTTTCAAGCATGCTGTAGGGTTTTCACAACCCCAAACCACAGTGACTATTTAAGGGAAGGCACAATGAAAACACTGCCTTCCCTTGGAGCTGTTGCTAGAGATGCAGTCCTCAACTGACAGTCCTTTCTTCCCCAAGGGGGGACCCAACGCTATGTATTGTCCACTAGACATGCCTGTGACCCCATTGTCTCAACCCAGCCCATCCCTTCCTCAGAACATTCCTAGAACATCCATAATTGGTACACAGGCCCAGTGCTCAGCCACAAAACACCCATAAACCCTCTTCTAATCAGCAGAGCTGAACAGCACAGCCCACGATGGCACAGCCCACATTCCACAGCTTTTTTTCACACATCTGACCACTACACACCACACAAAAGATGTTTCCAGCAAACTTTTGTATGAGTCTGGGCTTACATCAGGTTCTTAAATTAGTGCAGTGTAGGTTACTGCCCTATAATGCCAAAATGTCATGGTATTTGCAAAGAGGAGAAAACTATTTACGCTAAGATTTTTTTCAGAAGCACTGAAGTCCCCATCAAAGAGTGCTCGAAATCCTTCTGGAAATTGCTTCTTCACTCTATTTTAATCTTCCTATAGAAATAACTCATTTAACTGGGGCAGAGATGCTGAACAAGCAATGAAAAGGTCAATCCTAGCAACGAGAGCTATTTCAGTCTGAGGTATTATACCACACCTATCTATATTAAAAACACTTTAGCAAGGTTGCAAAGCCAGGTGTCCAATGGTTCAGAGATCCATTGAGCTTTTGTCTTGCTTCCTGAAAAGCCTGCATGATGATATAGTCTAATTACATGATAACATCTTACTTTTCCCCAGAAGTTCCCCGTCTCATTCAAGACACAGAATAAAGGACAATATTACATTTCATCTGTTGTGACCTGTACTTACCCCCTGCTCCTCTTTACTGCACACTGCTCAAAGCATGCACTAAAGAAAAATATTTCTTTACAGCCTCTTCCAGTGCTCAGCTCTTGCATGCAAGCACTTCAAACAAATTATTTTTACAATAAAACAGGGATATGAGGTGCTTTTACTTTGTGTATAGCAAACAGACTCTGCACCTAAGATAATGCACTCCAGAGCATCTCAGGCAGCTAACACCAGCTTTCAAAGCTCTTGACCTGATATTTGGTTCTTGACATAGAACAAGACACAGTCAAAATTGGCTTAAGATGATGTTTAGGACTCTGTGAACTGACTGGAAGATAATGGATATGCAAATATCCAAGTCATGAGACTCTTCACTCCTAGTTTTCTTTTCCCATCTCTCCACATTTAGCTTTTATCCTTTCTGCAGGCCAGCCACACTCCTCCTCTAGAGCTCCTGGATGTCGTATGGCCACCAGAAAAGGATGTGGAAAACCACATTTCTGTGGAAATGGTTATGTACCCCTGGAACTAAGGCCAGGCATTGCCAGGATGAGCTGGGAGACAGCTCCCAAACCAAACCAGTTCTGTCTGCAAGACTGGACAGCATGTAAAGACCTCTCGCTTGGTCAGGTTTGGATGGCTCTTGCACACAGGAGCAGAGGCCACCCCATTAAACCAAAGCATCCTGTAGTGGAAAGTGTAGTCCACAGCTCAGTAGCCTCATACCTTTATAAAGAAAAGTTTATAAAACAAACAGTAGCTGCATAAATACATGTGTCACTCTTGCTGAAGCTTCCCAAAAACATCCAGCTTGATGCAGATATGCAAACTGCAAAGTTTTAGTCCATGGTACTCACATTCTGATAATGTTTGGAAGGGGCACCAGACCACTTAACCTGAAGGTCCAGGGATTAGCTCAGTGGGTTAGAACGTGGTGCTAATACCACCAAGGGTGTGGGTTTGACCCCTACATGGGCCATTCACTGCAGAGTTACACTCAGTGATCCTTGTGGGTCTCTTTCAACTCACAATATTGTTTTGCCAGCTCCATTAAACCCCTGCAGTATGAACAAGTGGAAGCAGCAGTTCCCAGGCAGGCCCACTGCTGGCTGACAGGACATCCCAGCGCCCCAGACTGTCACCTGGGGGCCACTGGGCTCTCTGCACACCCCCTGTTCCAGTTGCCATGGAAACAGAGGTGATGTCAGCACCAAGATGGAAGCGGGGCTGAAATGGTAAACTCAAATTAACAACTGCACACGGACTGGGAGCAACTGAAGTCAAGAACACCAAATATCTCAGCTTGCATTTGTCTACTGCACATCTAAAACTGCACTTGCAAACTTCTAAGTGTGAAGCTGGCACTTTTGATGTTCCCAACACTCCTCTAGTATCCTGGGCTGAAGTATGGACATTGTCATTCCATAACAAGAGGTACAAAAGTGACAAACACACAGAAGCACCTCCCTTCTCACAGGCATGTCGGTCAGCAGGGCAAGCTCTGCAGCTTTCCCCAGGAACTAAAAGCAGAAACATTGGAGCAAAAGTATTGAGTGTCAGTGGTGATGATGAGAAAGTTTTGTCAGGAAAGAACAGATACCATCTGACACATGGAACAGCAGCAGTAATTTGGAAATTAGAGACCCAGGCATATGCTTTCTAAAATTATCCATGAAACTAAAACCAAGGGCAACATACTTAAAATGCTCTTACCCCAAGGCTGCAGACAGCCTGCATGCACACTGCAGGACTGCTGTCTGAACTGGACTGGCCAAGCAGCCTCCCCTGTGCTGGACCTAGAATCTGCCTTTGGATGAGGACAGACTCCAGCATTAGCCTGTCCATCCCCACCTCGAATGCCGATGTCTCCAGTGCTACGTGTTACTGTAACACTACAAGACACTCAGACATACCTTGGGTAGTTCTTGTTTCATGCCAGATTGGTCAAAGTATTCCACATTTATTTTAGTGCTGCCTAATTGACTTTCCTCCCTCCAGGATAGCACTAAGCACAGCCAGAACATTTATTTGTTTGATGTGATTTTCAACTAACTGCAGAAAAAAGTGGCTTCCCAGTCAGTCTCTCAAGGACAAAAGTGAGAGTGCAGACAACATTTATCTGAAAATAGCCCCAGATGCCACTCATGACCCTGCCCTCAGACAGCTATTCCTGGGTGGTGGCTGCCCAATAACTCACCCTGCACTAACAGAGGGGGAAGAGCCCTCCTGCCACTCAGCAGCACTGGGTCAGTGACAATCACATACAGACAGGGCAAAACACGGGCACTGGTTTACCAGGACAGTGCTCAAAGATGTTCATTTAACCCAGCCACAGCTTCCCCTGGGGAGCCTGCAATAAAAATGAAGTGCCCGAGTACCCGTGAAGCACCATGAGATACATCAACCACCAGCTCTGCAAGGTTCTCTTTTTACCAGCCAATCCCCACCTTTTCCTCACTCTATCAAAACCTCCAGTTTCAATCTCCTGGTGTCAAAACAAGAGACTTGAACATCAAACCGGGCAGCAGAAGTGCTTTACTTTACACTACTTGCACTCCAGGGACACAACCCTTGGAAATCAGTCACTCTAGTTCTTCCCTGGGCTTTTGCTGTTCTGGGAAGCACAGGAGCAATGCCACAGTACATCAGACAAGGTCAACATAGTCTTTGCTGCACATGAAACAGGGAAACTGAGAGGAAGCCCATAGTGAGGATGCAGGCCTAGGAACAGCCCTGCTGTGGACAGTCACAAGCAGGAGTCACTTCTTGTGCCCCTCAGCGACACACTGCCGTGATTCAACACATGCCATCCCACCTGCACAAGTGCATAAATAGGGAAGATGGACTCAGCAGTATTGGAAGCACCCAAATGTTTGGGAAAGGATTTGGATGGCAAAGGGAACGACTTAATGGGGCGTGTCACATAAAAAGTGAGAATAGAAACAGTGACAGTGGGGGGAAAAAAGATGAATAGGGGCATTAAGGTGGCATCATTAGCCTAGCAGAGGGAACAGCAAATAAGCAACCAGGTTGGGAGAAAACATGTGGGAGTTACATTGGCAGCTGGATCATCAGACAACATATGGCCATATTAACAATGAAGCTCTCGTGAAGTCATTGAAGAATGAATTCTACCACAAAGCCTGAAAGCACAAAGTTTACTTAAAAGGATAGACAAACCCCAATGAGTTATGCATGTTCTTCAAAAACTAACTTGCAGAAGGCACAGCATCATTTCATGCTACACCTGCAGTCAGCTGCACTTGGACTAGACCCTCAACCTTGGCAGTTCAGTGGTGCTATTTTGATCTGGTACCCATGAGCACAAGCACATTTTCCCCTCTGTGCTCAGGCTGTTAATCTGCAAGAACCTGCTGTGCTCTCTACTGACAATGTCATGGTTTGCTGGTGTGAGAAGGTTAAGGGGTGGGATAATGAACTCATTCTCAACCAGCAATAGAACTGGGTACGTGAGGTGAGCTCAGACAATCTGGACACACAAACAGGGAGGGCACTCCCTCTCTCCAGAGGGAGAACTGGCAATCCTGCAGTATCACTCTGAACTTTGTATAAGGTAATCGCTTCAAATATTTCAGGTTAAAACCCACCCAAAAGTAAGGAAAAAAACTTGCTCTGCACCAGTCCCTCAGCAGCACATGGGCTGGGCAGCAAAATCTACCTCACACTTATGAGTGGGGCTGCTTGTTTTAGGACATCTGCCTCAGTGAGACACTGAATAAGGGCATCACTCCAGGGAGGAGTGTCTCCTTTCCAGCAGCACGCCCACTTGCCATCCTTACCTGTACTGGGTGGGGCCCTTGCCTGACATCCACAGTAAGGAAAACAGACAGGTCAGCGATTCTGAATTTTGGCACTCTGAGCAGGCAGTGCCAAGCCTTTATTGAGCACAGGCAGCATGCCCTTGCAGTCCTGTATCCATCAACATTAATATCCAGTAAATGCCACAGTTCTCCCCTCACTACTGGTTTTACACTGCAGTCAAGGCCCCCAGAGCCAGCAGTCCCACACATTTGCATCTCCTGCAGTGCTTCAGCCCTGCTACCATTGAAGACTGAGGCCAGAGTCAGGATTAGCATTTGATGCCTTTAGGATCTTGTGGCTAATAAAGGCCAGGAAAATGGTATGAAAGAAACCAGGAGCCTTTTCAGAAAATTGAGACAGGTGGCAGGGAACAAAAATCCCTCTCAAACTCTGCAGAAAAAAATGAGGTTTGGGTTTGACAAGATGATCTCAGGTTCATAGAGGCATCCAAAACTGGGGCCAAGGTCAGGCACAATACAAAAGAAAACACATAAATATTCATGCCTGGCTTTATGACTCTTTAAAAATTCAATCCAGCTTCAGTCCTAATTTTCTTATCATTGCTGTCCCCATGTATCAACAATGTGCTGTTGATATATATGCCCAGTGTAAAGATTAATTGGAGAACCACAATTCAGGAGGGGCAACTTAATTCCATCCTGCAGGTGCTCTGCAGTATTTCATACAATTTGTGGCCAGGACAATTTTATTAGTTCCATGCAAGAAGACTCATGCCAAGTGCTGTTGCTCAGCCTTGGGTGGCAGAAGCTGCTCCACAAATTCCAGGCCAAAAGAAGAGGTTGGGGAGGGGACAAGACAGGTTGGTAGGGGGTACCTGTTAGTTTAAGGACAGCAAACAGAGAGAGTTCAAATATATCAGGATGAAAGGCAAGTGCACAGACCTTTATTTCAGACTGAGAGGGACTCTCACAGCAAGGGTTAGGGCAATGATGCCATTGCTTTTGGCTCCAAAGATTGGAAAGTCAGACATTGTGGGGTGGAATTTCCTTTCTGTTGCCTCAGTGTTTTCAAGAATAAGAACTAAGCCTGATATTTACTCCTGATTTGGGGAATAATTATCCAACAGCATGAAACTCCTTCACCTGATTTGGACAAAAGCAAAGCAAAGACTATCAGATTAATCCTGCTGGTACAAAAACCATTACAAAAATGCATTAACAGATGTTGTGCCACTACTTCAGGGAGACAAAAATATGACAAAAGATAGTGTCACTGAGGACAGGAGAATGAAGCTCTGCAGCCACTCTGCTCAGCCCACATTCAGGTGCTGGGAGAAATGAGAAACTAAATATTTAAAAATAGAAAAATATGACAAAAAGAAATTTTGGCAGTTGACAAAGCTTTTGGCAGTTGACAATCAGCTTTACAGTTAGAAAGTTCTGAGTAAGAGGGTCTACAGAAATACATTTTTACATATTTTTACATCAGCTCTTAAGTCAGATCTCAGTCCTGCAGCTGACTCAGAGCTCTGCTCGTGGTGCAGGAACTTTCAGAGGTCTCGCCAAGACTGCCTTTTCTGTAATTTAATATAAATGCCAATTTCAGTGTGCAAATTATCTGTGAGACCAGCTCTTAGAAGAGCTGGCTATCCTCAACTCCCAGGAAAGTCAAGGAGAGTCAAAGAATCCACAAAGGCACAGGATAAGAGTAAATTAGAAAATGGATGATTACCATGTTATAAAATCCTGATACATTCAGTTAGTTAATGCTTCTGAAGAATACAAGGGTAGGCAATAATAGGAGCTAACAGTTCATTCCAAAGAATTAAAGGAAACTAGAGGCAGTAAAATTCTGCATTTCAGCCTAAATATTGTTATGTGTTTCTAAATGGGTGGGGGGAAAAGTCAGCTGTAAGTATTCTCTAGATAGAATAATTAAGCCTCCACTCTGGCATGTCTCTATAGGCATTAATTTCCCATTAACAGAGGATCAAAATTACAGTTTAATTATCCATAGAGTTCTAAAGGCATACTCTATTTTATTCAGAAAGTCATTGACTGGATTACAGGAAAAGTCCACCAAGCTCCCTTATACCTTTAATAAGGCAAAGCAAGAGACGAAGAGGGAAAGGAAGGCAGCAGAGCACTGTAGAGCACACCCTGCTCCTGGCAGGGACCTTCCCAGCCCAGACTCTGCAGGGATAAAGCCAGGGTCACCTTTATCCATCCTCTGGGGATTCCTCCACTTTCTCAGGTGCCGGTTCTAAGATTGGGTGAAGGTTCACATGCACATCACCACACTCGCTCACCGGCCTGGATTTCCCCAGGGCATTGTGGGACACAGCTCCCCTCGACAGCCAAAGCTCTCCTCATTTCTTTACATGCCTTTCAAAGTCTCAGACTTCTATCATCCCTTCATATACAAGTATTGATTCCCAAAACCCACATAAATAAGATTCTCCAAGGTTCAGGTATTATAACTTTAACATAATGCATAAGCACAAGCACCTTCTGGACACACAGAGTCCTCTCCACAAACAGCTGTTGCAGCAGGGAAGGTCATCCCTTACCTGTGCAGGTACCCAGGACCGGTAGCTCCTCTGCAGTGGCAGAGCAGGACACCGAGCACAGTCACTGACGTCTGGTGCCCTCTCCTGGCACCAACAGCCACACGACCTGATAAACCCTGGCTAGATCGTGACAGTCGGGATATTTCAGAGTCTATTTTCAGGACTCTGTGGCAGCCAGTTAAACCATACATCAGGATTTTCTATCAGATGACAATAAGGTGTGGACAGAAAAACTATTTTTCCTCTTTTCTTGGTATAGATTTCCTTAAATTAACATTTTTGAGGAAACAAAAGCTTCCTGCTTTCCAGAGGAACGGACAGTTTAATTTTAGTTACAAGCTTTCTCATCTCATTAAAAGCAAAATGAAATAGCCTTGTGAAACACTTCTGATTGGAAACGAGTCTTTCAATTACTCTAGAACTTCTCCTCAACCAACAAGTAATGCAACTAAGGTCCCCAACACATAGAAGAATTTCTCTGAAGTTACCTTAAAAAACTGCTGGATAATTTATCCCAATTAAATGTTAAAACATAGAAAATGTACGTGTTACCATAGACATTTCTCTGCTTGGAAGGCTGTATTGTATAGAAGATTAATACATAGAGCATTGCAGTTTCACTGTATATTTGTGCATGAGCACTTGATCAATATCCTATAAAATCCTAGCCAAGCAGACACAGGAACAGCTCACAGATACATGGTATTAGTGTTTACATCTAGTGCATTGCCTCCTGTCTATAAAGAGAAGTCAATTTAACACACATATACATATATCTTTATTTTTTAACTAGCAGAATTTTAGAACTGGCCTACTTACCAGTCTCTTCAGTATTTATTATATAGACATTAATTACACATTAGCTCCCCAGCTGAATATTTTCTAGCTTATATTCAAAACTAACACAAGCAGTCATAGGCAAAACTTCGCTGCAAGTCAAAATTTTGAGAGTTCTCAGATAGTTTTTGAAAAGAGGACTATTAAGCTGGATCCTTAGCACAAAATTTTCTTCAAATGTTTAATGAATAAAAAGTTGTAAGGATAAACACAGTGATTTCAAAGTTAGCAAGGAGCCCATAGTGAACTGACTGACTTTGCTGAGTTGAGGCACTGATAATAACGTAACAATAACAGCCACGTAGACCACTTTAACCCCAGTTACACAAAAGCTGCAAAGCAAGTTCTGATAGAGAAGTTCTTGTTCCACATCTGAATCAGCTACCAGACATCACATTTATATAAAAATCCTCTAATGCATGTTTTATGTCCAGTATTTATCAGTACCTCCTCCTCCAAAGCTCTGTCTGAGTACACAGGACACAGGCCAGGATCCTCCATGGCCAGAGCTGCTGCTTCTTTTCCTCAGGCTGAACTGTGACTCCAGGCATCACCATCATCTCCAGGGACTCAGCCTGGGATCCCTCCAGGCAAGTGCTGTGCAAACAGAAGACAGCAAACATGGGAGCTTAAAACACTGCAGCCACCTCACCCAATTGCTTTAGCAGCATTTCTCTTTCCAAACCCACCTTCTACTCAGCTCCAGACATTACAGTTTGGGCCCCCAGGACTACCACTGCCCTGCCAGGATGCTTCAGGGAAAATACCTCCATGCTCCTAAAGAGTCAGCCAGAGTCAAGAAAAGGACTGATGCTACAGGGAATAGTACACAGGACAAGCTTTCTGGGAGTTTTCTCAATTTTTAACTTGTGTTTTATAATTCAGGTTCAGTCCTTTGTGCTTGGTGCGTTAACTAGTCCCTTTGACAGGTCATTGTTTTTCTTCCTCAGACCAATGCACTTGTGCTCGTTTCAGCTGGGAGAGAGTTAATTTTCTTCCCAGTGGCTGGTATGGGGCTACATTTTGGATCTGTGCTGAACATAGGGTTGATAATATAGAGATGCTGCTGTTGTTGTTGCTGAGCAGGTCTTACCAGAACTTGTACCAGTTCTCCAGCTACACAGACTGGAACAAAACAGGGGCAAACACAGTCAGTCCCCAGCCCTTGTTCCCCCAGTCACACTCTCCACTTGTGCACCTTTCCTTTGGCCAGAACAGCTGGCTTTCCTTATATCCCCCAGTTTCCCTGAGAAACGCCAGTTTGAGGGATACACTAGGCTACAAAGCAGCAGCATGGCAGGACTCCTCATTTTGCACAGCTGAGCTACCCTGCGGTGTGGGAGAGCAGAGGCTTCAATTCCCTGCTTGGCCTGCAGAGCCCCAAGCAAAGATATGAAATAAAGGGTTTAAAGAAACATCTTCTAAATCTCATCCCTCTAGGTCAGAATATGCATAACAACAACAAGAAATTGAGAAAGCCTCAGTGCATTCAAACACAGAGTTCTGCCTGGGAAGCTTTCTCCAAGCCTGAGGCTCTCCCTCCCCTCAGCACACCAGATCACTCACCAAGGGAACTTCAGGAAAAAACACAAGTCAGAAATTAAGCCACACCTTGTGATGAAAGGGCAAACAGAACATCCTTGCTGAGGATGCAGCCACCACCAGCCCCACAGCACACAGAGTGGCTGTGCTGTGGCACTCTCTGGCAGAGGGGCTGCCATCCCAGAGACCCCAGCAGAGGAGGCTTAACTCTTCCTCAGAGACCACCCACCTGGATGAGCACAGCAGGACATACTTATTAAAGAATATCTATTAAACATGGGGAAGCTGCAGAGGCCACAACTTGATGAAGGGTTAAAATATTGGAATAAAAATCCCTGCCAAAGTCTAGGAGCACAAAGTGCCAGACCTCCCATGTTTTTATTGCAGACTTCTGCAATAAGAGTCACTCAATTAGTCCCTACAAAAACATATTTGTCTGTACACTTTAGTCCCTGAACAACTGCTACAGGAGCCCTTTCACACCCTAGAAATGAAGCCAGGCTGGAATGCAAGTAGGTGGTACATGAGGTTTGTATTAACACTCATATATCTAAACAAAAAGGTGTCAAGCATTGAAAGTCATCAACTGCAAAAAATTCTCACAAGTACAATTTAATTGTAAACACACCCCTTGTCTTTCATTAGAGATGCTTAAAGCAACAGTGCATTTCCATGGACCCAGATGTAGTCGCTTAGAGAGAACCCAGAGTTGATGACCTCACAAAGACCAACCCTGACTGTTCATGTAGTGCTACAACAGCTACACAGATGCCTGACTTCACAGTCCAGTGTCTATTGGACCAACAGGACTCAGTTCTGCAAGGAACATTAAACATATTACTTTCTACCCTTAGACCTACCTGAAATATCTGAAATCATTTCAGCACACAGTTCACAACAAACATAATTTCTTCACAAAAGTGTTTTTGTCTCCAGAAAGATCTAGGGCCTGGTTAAAGTTTCTATACTCTCATCTCCCTTCTTCATCCACAAGTTTTCCTTTATACTTCTATTTTGCCCCTCGTTGAAGGCAAACGACCTTAAGAAAACTACTTTGCAAATTTCACAGAAAAAAATAAATTTACAATCACATAAAATAACTCTCCTGCAAAGCAGAGGCAGAAGTTACCACAAACTCCCAAAAACATTCCTTCCTTAAACCACTCCCAAATAACAAATAAGCCTCTCCTTTCCTTCTGCTCATTCTACTGAAATCAGAATGTGGAAGATACCTGTCTGCATCCCAGATACCTAAAGATCAAAGCCCTAAGATGGGAAGAGTTAAAGCTTCTGGCCCCTCAGGGATCAAAAGCTTTCTCTTTCAGGAACCCCCCTCCTCAACACTCACACAGCACAGCAGAGACTCCAGAAGCAGAGACAGACCTTTTTGTCCTGCCCTTGCTTTTAAGGGCGTGTGTTCCCAGCAGCCCTGGGGAGGCCATCAGCATTAGTGAGAATCACCTGAGGCAGCTGCACCTGCAGTAACACCTGCCCCTTAGCCAGGCTCTCACTGGGGCCTTGGGAAAGGAAAAACAAAGATATGAACTGTCCCAAAACTAGGACCAGGGAGGGGGGTTCACTTGAGCAGATCCATGGCTTGGTGTGATCCAGGGCCTGACAGCCACTGCCCCACATGCCTCAGTTCTGAGCCTGCTGGGGCGGAAGGAGGCAGGATGAGATCACCAAAATAAGCTCAGAGTTGTTGGTTGTGCCCTGCTGTGGAGGAAGGAGGGGGTGTCAGTGGCCCCCTGTGAGCAGTGGGGCTGGACAGACCCCCACAGCTCACACAGCTCTGTGCTTCCCACTCACTCTGAGGGTGCCCAACTTGCCGGACTCACCTCTGGTGCCAGAGGCTGGAGGGATGTGCCACAGGGTTTGCTCTGCTCAGGGCAGGACAGGGCTGCCCTCAGGACTTCTTCAGCCCCAGTCGTGGTGGGCTGGGGGGCCAGGAAGCAGGAGGTTTCCCAGAGAGCAGCTCTGGGGCTGTTCTCATGACAGAGGGCTATTTATTTTCATGTTCACCATCTCATGGTTTCCCATCCCTTTTGCCCTTTAGTCTGAGCCACAATTATCTGTGCCCTGTTCTGACAGTGCAGCTTGTGAAATGCACGACTGAGATATTTCTGGGTCAGCCAAATTCAAATTCTTGTACACCAGCTTTATCCTGTGTGGATTTGCTGTATTATTCAGATACCAGTTGATTGTGATTAACATAGCAGAAGACAGAAATGCTGAGCCACCTCCTTGCAGAAACATGTATTCCCGAGATACCTGTACAGAAAAATGTGTCACTCTGAGATTATGCAAAATTAACAGGTTTTGGACAATGTGTTTGGCATCTTGATATTCTTGCTGCGTCAGTGGAGCCAAAATCATAGATTAACTCTTTAACTGCATTTATCCATCCTCTGAATTTGATTAGGGAGGATTGTTACAAGCAAGGCCTGGACCCTGTTGTGTCAGAGCCAGAAAGACTGTAAGATACAGCTCCTGCTTCAAAGGCTTTTTGCTCTCCATACCAACAAACAGAGCACTTATTATCCCCGTATCCCTGACAGGGAACTGGGTCACAGCCAGCCTTTTGCCTGAAAGTGGAAGAGGAAAATATTTCACCACCAGCTTGAGTTTAATGAGAGCAAATGTTGGGCGTGGTGAGCCCAGTGAGGAAGTTCCAGACACCCACCACATTCTGGAAAGGTGGGTGAACGGAAAGGCGAGGCTGTGACCCTTTAAAAAGTGTCCTCAGAGCAGAGGGTACGTGGCAGCCACAGGGGTATGAACAACTCTGCAGCAAGACAAGGTTAAATCTTGCAGAAGGTGGAAATGCTCCCTCCTGGGGCTGGCAGCTGCAGGCAGGGGTTCACAAGGGGCTTTGCCGTTCACGACTTCTCTTTGCCATCATCGAAGCAGCAAGTTCAATGCCATCTGTCCCCACGTCTGCCTCCCTGAAGCAGAATGGAAACTCCAAGTGTCTTCTCTGGCATCCTGCTGCCTCCCTACCTTTGCCACGACGTTCTGCTTTGGAAAAGGGGCATTTTTTCTGAGGCTCTGGGCAAAAGCTGGTTGCCTGACATACATTTAGGAGAAAGGAAATGAAAGAAGTATGCATCTGGTAAATGTAATTGTTCTCCAGCCTCATTCCTTCTGATCTAAAGCAGTGTGGATTTGCACTGAGAACAATGAAGCAACACTAGCGTGGAGCCAGCATGTATGAGGGGAAACTCAAGCTTCATGCCTCCAGCTTGTATTTCAAACACGATGCCTACATGGATTGTTGGGTATGACATAATTAAGATAACACATCATATAGTGCTGGAGCAGCATGAAACACCACCTGCCCTAGCTGACCTTTCCTGAGCTGTTGGATGCTCATTCATACCCAAAGCACATCCAGGGGTGAACAACAAAGGTATGTGCACGGCTATTCTCCCGTATGGGCTCAATTTATCCCTGAATATTGTCATCTACAAAATATTCCTGAGCAGGGGAACAGCTTGGGTGATAGACCATACCTGCCCACTTTCTCAGCGTGGTTTGATAGTTACAGGCTCTGGGCACAGCTGTTCAGCATTATGGTGCTGTAGAGCTCCCACTTCTCTCCCCGGCTCATCCCACGTGAGTGCCGTAGATCTGGAAGCTGGAGAGCACTGTAGCTATATATTTACATGCTAGCTGTCTTCCTCAATGAACAGCCTTCAGCCATATGGAGGAGTCTCTAAATTACTTCTCTATATTGCAGCAAAATCCACAGCAGATCAGAAGAAATGACCAGAAGTGCTTCTCCCCAAATGGCCTCAATTCTGCAAAGACTTAATAATTGTGAATATTTCTACTGAATTAATTTTTACATGTCTAAAAATCTTATTTTCTTTCTTTTTCCTTTCATTTCTTTCCTCCTTTCTCAAGAATTAGCTCATACCTGATAAGAAATGCTTTCCTACAGATAAGACCTTCAAGTGTCCCACACAGGTCAGGCACAACTAGGACTGCCAGTGGAAATCAAGGAAATGCAGCACATTTTGGCAACTTTCAAAATGTGTCTCAAGATTGGGATGTCTGACTGTGGCACACGTTACTTGCTTTGATGACAGACCACACTAAAAAAAGTGCCTTTCCTAAGAAGAGAGACACACAGAGCACGTCCCTGCTACATCCCAGTCAAGTGTCCTCTCCAGGAGGGTCCTTACCACATGGACACATGCTCCAAATCGGGTGAGGTCTGGGGCAAATGGCCAGTTGATGATGAAATGTATAACTTTCTGTTGCTCTCAATTTTTTTTTTTTGTTTGTTTATGCAGAACCAAAGCTGTGAAAGATTTGATTTGTACTCAAGGATGTATATTTTTTTACACACCAAAGCAGTTGAATAAGAACATGAAGCATAAAGATATAAAGAAAGGGAAGCAGAATGAAACAGTTTAGGTGAAACCAGGGAAATCAGTAAAAGTTTTGCATAAATACACCGAGAAGAATAAGCCCCATCCTAGGTCCAGGGAGATGACTAAAGATAGAAATGCCTATCCTATATTTTAATATTACAGTTATTACTATTTAAATCAAAGCAGCATTTTGGTCTACACTTTCCCGTGGTTACAGAGGTGCTTTTTTATCCTGAACTGTGCATTGGAGAAGAGGCTTGTCTCTCCTACTCAGTAACAGGAAAATGATGTATATTAAAAAAATACTTCTGAAGCCAAGTTGTCAAGGTTTCAAATTTCTCACTATGTAACTGAGTTTCACAAGATACCAGATCTTGGAAATAAGGGTCAGAGACTTGGAGGTTTTTCCCACCCTCACTATTTACATTCACAAATGCTTTGCAGCGTAAGATTCTGAGAAGTGGTCAGAACGATTTTCCCATGTTTGTTTATCCAGGGTGACACTGTGGCCAGCTAGCTCATGAAATAATAGCCAGGCTGTTTCAGTGTAACACACAAGGAACTGTACTTTTCATAGAGTTCCAAGTCAGATGGGGCCATCTGTCATTTTTGCAGCTGAACTGAATCAAGTTGCTGAAACCTCCAACCTGTATTACCTTTCCCTCGCTGAATTGCATTATGGAGTTAATTTAAATTTACTTCAGCAGACAACCGTGGCACTGGGGGTATTTCTGTTGATAAAGGTGTATCTTGGAGCCTTGGCCAGGTTGCACACATACAGAATTAAGCCCTGGACCCATACAGCAGATGAAATCCTGACCTTGGCAAAGTCAATGGCCAATCTTTCAGCTGCAGTATAATCAGGTTTTCTGTCTGTCCTTCCAGGGAATGAGACAGGAGGGAGTAATAGAAATAAGAAGGTGCTGAGTCCTGAGTCCACAGTCCCTGAATGTAACTGGTTACACATTGGCAGCAAACTTCAGACTTCTACACAACCACCTGTTTGGCATCAAAGATTACCTTTTTTTCCTGCAGATTTTATGCAGAGTTAAAGTCTGAAAAGGAGTTTCTATGAGAACAGCAGAGCAATATATTGAACCTTGAGAATCAATCATATAAACTATTTCTGAAAGTACTCTGCCCACCACCAATTTCACCCACATATGTGATCACAACATTCTTATTTTTGGTCTATAGCCAGCACCCATGAAATCTCAGGCCTTAGAAAATGCCCTGTGATTTACATCACTAGTGCAGACAGAGAGCTGTGAATGTTCTCTGCCCTGCACATGTGCATTACTCAGGTGGCACAGCAAAAGGGCTGTGTAATTCCCCATAGGAATGAAGAATGCAGGGATGACAGCACAGACCAGGACCTCTGTCCTGCACCCCTTCTTTGCCTTAAGGTCCTGCTTGTATTCAGAACTTCCAGCATGCAACTCTTCAGGATGAAAAGCTACAGCTCCTAAAGTTGCCCAGGAGCTCTGACTGTTCCCCTCTGGCTTTGGCACCAGACACACATTCAGACTGATTTTTCCACATTTCCCAAATGGGGGTCCCATCAGCATTGGGAGAACACAAGCCACCACTGGGGTGTTTAGTCGTCTTCAGTGGTTGAACCAGATAATGAAAGGCACATGTATTCCTGTTGGGAAAGTTTTCCCAGCCTTCCCTAACTGATGTCAGCATCAGTACAGCACTTTTTGCTGCTATGGCTCAGCAGCATTTATGGTAGGTTTCTTTTTTAACTGTGCTTTCATTTTTTTTCTTATTTCCTGCTCTTAAAATCTTGTCCAGTAAATTCCTTGTTTGGGTTTTATGGGCTTTTTGATCATATTTCTTAGAAGATAATTCTTTCGGGATGTCACAAGCGCCGAGGAGCTCGAAAGAATTACCATTGTTGACAAGATGTTTGGCCATGGACAAGTGTTACTCATTAAGGATATGTTCTGTTTTCTCCTTATAAAAACAAACTTCCTGCACACTCCAGTTACAAGGAAATGGCCTTATTTTTATAAGGATGCATTTATGTTTGAAGCCAGCAAGGGGCTTAATCCTTCTCTGGTCTTTTATCATGTTCATGGTTGCTTTCCCTTGCCCTTGCAGAACTTTAGAGAAGATCCTCTCTGTACACCATCAACCCTTGACCCTAAAGCAACATGAAAATACCTTAAAAACAATCTTATGTAGCTGCTGCAGGTTGGCACAGAATGTTGAGTCTACCATCCTTCCACATCAGAGTGAGGATTAGAGTCATCCCACCCATCCTGGTCTCCTGCTGGCTCTGTCCTTGCCTTGCATTATTAATAATAATTCCTGGCTCTCCTGCTGTGCTCATCATGTTGCAGCACGTGCACTGATGCAGACTGAATGCCAGGAGCAATAGCATGAACTGCCCGTGGTTACCCAGGAAAGCTGTCACAGAGCTCGAAATAGAGCCTGGCTCTCCTGGGTCTCATTTGAATTTTGTGTTTTCCTTCTTAGCGCCATCTTTACCAACCTTCCTAGCTGGAGCCTGGCACAGCTACAAAGGGCTGGCATGCAGGAGCAATCCAGCTGAAGTGAATGGAGATGTCGGAAGGCTTAAAACCAATCATCCAGACAAGATACCTGATGTCACCCAGGGTGAGGACAGTGGAGATCCAAAGTTCTGGCCTAAATCCTGGCAGAAGCCATGATTCATTAAAGCCCTAAACTAAAACATTCAGCTGTCCCATCCCTGGGCAGTCAGGCCTGTGAATGTGTTCAGCTTACCTGCTTTGCAGGGTTATCAGAAATAGTTGTTGCCTGTCCTGTTATCCAGAGCTAAGCACTCCACATATGTTCTGCCTTGCTTTTGAGCACTCTGGTCCTGTTTCCAGAAGAAATGAGGAATTTTGGCCACACTGTAGAGGGAAGAATCTGAGTCCCCACTGTGGCAGTTGCATCGTGTCCCAACTCTGTTCCCATCTCCCCCCCATGTCTGTGAGCCTGGACATTTCCCCCTTGCTGCCACCAGCCTTAGACACTCGTGTGCTCTCAGAAGGGCCTCACCTGCTCTCTGCTCTTCCTCTTTATTTTCCATAAATCATCTTCTAAGTTCCTTGTGATGTAAACACAGGGCCTGAAAAAGATGGTAAGTTGACAAAATCTTAGCTTACTTTTCAGCTTCAGAACAGATAAGAATGGTCAAGGGTTTTACATTAAATCTGCTTTATTTCTATTGTAACAACCTTCATTATTTCTTTTTAATCTTTCATTAAAAATGAAGAGAAGAAGGCAAGGAATGGGAAGGACGGTGAACACATTTGAATAATTTCTGCTTTAAAGCTTTAGACAAGGCTTTTCTTTTATTTAAAGCCTACATCCATGCATTCACTTTAGTAAATAAAAAAAAAATTCCAATAACACAATTTCCACAGAATGGTGGAGGCAGCCCCTTGGAGGCTGAGCCCTTTATATCTCCAGAACATCTTGCTGCCTTCAGAAAAAAGGCAGTGCTGTATGAAGGAGGCCAATGTTTACATATGGAGATGTATGTAAATGTTAAAACGTAACCCCACAAACCCCTGTAGGTTTGGTGTACCCACGCTTGCCTTTTCTCTTTTAATAAGCAATATTTAAAATATTAGCTGCCTCAGAGTTGATACAAAAATAACAGCTGTGCCTCTTCCAGATGGAAAGAAAAAAACCCACGCAAACAAGCTCACACTCACACACAGAGTAAAAAATGCTTAATGTGGAAGGATTTACAGTCTGTATGGCTAGGTCCCCGTTTCATGCAGATGAAAACGGGCATCAGCGTGATGATAAAAGCATTAAGAAGCACGTGAGAACAAGAAAAAGGGTGAGAGGTGGGCCTGAGTCAAAGCAAAGGCAAAAAGCACTGACATGAGGGTGGGCTCACGTGTATGAGCTGATGGCAAAGGGACAGGAGTGGGAGTGGTTTATGGAGCAGCTTTGGCGGTTCTGACTGAGTGGAGGGCTGGGGAGGGAGGTGTGCGTGGTGGGGATAGTTAATCATGTCTGAAGTGTTCTGGAGACTTCAGGAGTGGATTACGTGTGTCAGGCTCTGGCTCCCCTGGCAGTTTGAGAGGGATTAGGAATTGTGCTGGCTCAGGCAGTGAGATGCTGATGAGACATCTTATCTCCCATCCGTGTGTTTTTGATAATGAGGGGAGGAAGGACACTGGGGACTGGAGGGGAAAATGAAAGATCTTTGCCCCAGGGGTAAGCAAAAGGAAGGCTGAGCAGTGGGCAGGGACATTTCATACAAAGGATGAAGGGTATTCCCGCAGTTTGTTCAGTGGGAGTCAGAAACTAATGTAGCAGGTTAGTTATGCTGAAAAAGATAAGTCTGTGGGTTAGGGGAATCTTTGCAATGCCTGCTGGTGGACAGCCTTGCTCCAGGCTGGAAGTGCTGAAAGGAGCAGAGACACTAGCAGGGATGTAGAAGCACTGGGAAGCACACAGTTTACAGAGGAGCCCAGGCCTTGGGCTGGAAACGGGGAAACAAACCTAACAGATACATCACTTGACAGGTGGCCCCATTTATTAAGAGGTAGGGTGAGAAATGGGTTCCCCTGTCCCTTTTTTGTTTTGCTCTGAAGACCCTCTTTCTTCTGGATCTTGGGCTTGGCCAGCCTGCAAAACAAGTGATCAGCACTTGTTAGCAGTCTGCATTTTGGGGTGCTGCTGAGGGGAGCACAGGAGTGTCAGTGCATGCCCCAGGCCGAGGCTGGCTCAGGTGTGTAAGTGTGTCAGTGTGAATATGCTCTAACTAATGTATGATGAATGGTGCTCTGCTGGATTCCTAGGTAAGTTAGGCCTAAGAGTGAGTGACTGTTGTGCTCTAGGGAATCCTATATGAATCTTTTGTTGAATTGTTTAAATAAGGCCTTGATTAAGTACTGTTAAAACCCTTAGGCTGAAATCTTTGGTCAAATCTGGGGCTAAGTTTGGCAAGGGGGTCCACTCTGAACCTTGTAACTCAGTGGGAAGGTCTTGCTTATTTCTTTGTATCCTTACCCTTTCCCATCCCTACCCTTTTCCTATCCCCAGCCTCCAGGTAGGTAATTTTGTGCTGATTTCAGTTTCAGATTGATTGAATTTAGGTTTTAGTCCATTTTTTCTCTGTATGCTTTAACCATCTAGTAAGCAGTAGAGTGAACCTTGCCAACAAAGTCTGTTGTGCTTCCACTTTATATTAAACCTGCTTTGGCTGATACCTTTGCTAGTGATTCTTTGAGCAACCTAAAACACACATTCACGACAGCAGTGCTTCACATGTGCTCCTACAGGAGTCACCTTCATCAGGGCCCATCCTTTACTGAAGGAAAAGCAGAGCAGAGCTTTTGGGCAACAGCTGCTTTGCACAAAAATGGGTAAGGCAGTGCCCATGGGAAGGGAGGTTTGGGATGGACTGCCATGTCATGTGTTGCCCATACCAGGAAAATCAAAGCACTGGCAAGAATGAAGCATTAAAGGAAAAACTCCTGCCTGTTTCTCCCAACAACATCTGACAGTGCCTGCCCACTTTCTAGCAACTGTCCCCAAGTGCTGCCCAGCTGGGTAAGACAAGCCACCACATGCCTGGCAGCTGCAGTACTTTGTAACCTTTGCCTTCCAATGCAGTTCACATTTCCCTTGGAAAGCTCAGGGCAGGGATCACAGACAGAAAAGGTTGGGCCACAGAGAAAAATCACCTCAGTTCAGTCCCCAGGCAGCCTGTTTAGTCTTTGTTCTTGTCCTAAGCTCCCAACACTATAAGCCATAAGTTAAGACGAATTTAAAGTTCAGCATGTTTTAAAGGGTTTAAGGATAGATATGAGTGTGATGTTAGATGAAATGTACTGAAAAACATGTAAGTACCTTCATAATTTTCCAAGATCACATGGAAACACATTAGCAACACCAGAAGCTGAATCTGTGTTTGCTAAGGGATGCTTTGGGACTTTGCCAGGGGGACTATCCTTATCATTCTTCTCCTAACTCACTCACTACCTCCTTTAGCAAAATGTCAGTAGTTTGTTTCTTTTTCTTTTAACAGACAAACACATTGCTGGGGGCCCGAGGGCACTGATATACCCTAAAGGTGCTGAGCAGCTTCACCTGAAGCCTCCACCCACACCCCTACCCATGGTCCTAGGAACCATTTAAGCTCAGCCCAGGGCTATAAATCCTAGTCTCTCTGCTGTGGGATTGCTAATCTTTAGCTCTCCTAGAGACATGACTGATCCTGTTCTGTGGATCTTGCTTGTATACTTGGGATCTTAATTTACAGCAGCCTGGGGTGAGTCACTGCTCAGTGCTGCCTTCCTGTAATGGTGGAGGGAGCAGGGGGCTTGGGAACGTGGTATTGGGTTTTTTCCTTCTTTTACTGCCATAAAGGTGAATACTATTTGCACGAGAGGTGTAAAATGCTCCTGATTTCTTTTTGTATAGGAAGAAACTGTGATACATCCTTCAGTCACAAAAGCAGTCTGCTAAGATGGGGTTTATCACCTTTGTGATTTTGGTCCTGGTTTTTGCTGATCTCCTGATGCAGCTGAAGTTTTACCCTGACTTTATTCAAACTGCAAGCGTGGCCAGCAAAATGCTAACTCAGAGAAAAGTCTGAAGCAGTGTGTATGTGAGCAGACTGTGTGTCTGCAGAGCGGGGATCCCAGGCCGAGGACAGCAGAGGGAGCCGGAGCCCTGCGCAGCAGCCCCGGGCCGGGCTCAGTGCTTCCATCGCCCGCTCTCCCGACTTCGTGCGGGTTGTGTGACGCCGCAGGGATGAAACGAAGGTTTGTGCCAGGACCCCGGTAAGGCTGTCTTGGCCATGAACACGGCTTAACTTGAGTCAATGCTGACAAAAGTGGCGTTAAACTGAATACTGAGTCAGGTAATAGTCTGAGCTGTCGGTCGAGTTCAGGTGCAAACCAACTGTAAACTCACATGTTGAAGAGGGGCTTTGGGGTGTGATCATCAAATCATAAGCTGCATAGAAATAAATGCTGCAGCCAAGAGCTGCTTACCCTGTGTTTAACGGTATGTCTCAAGGAAGTTGAGTGTCAGCAAAGCTGTTTTAAAGATTAATTTATCCTATTTGGTCACCCTTTGTACTAGGTTCTGTCTCATTCAATCAGAGTTTAGTACATCAGTCCAACTTAGTGCCTTAAATACCCTCTCTGCAAAGTGGCTTGTACAGCTTGAAAAGGCTACTAGCTTAGAAGGCTAATGCCTGATCAGAATAAATAATGCCTTTAAATAGGCAAGCTGTAAGGCTAAGCTCTGCCTCCAGTGGATAAGACAGTAACCTCAGTAACTATAACTTCTCAGCTCCAAGAGCTGTGCAGGGTTTGTTCTCCACCTCCAACTGCAGTATTAGCACTGATCACTGTTACCCAGGAAAGCTGGGACAGAAGGGAACTGATGCTTCATTTTGGATGGTGTTACTGATAGTCCTCACCCTGTCAGTCTTTAAAACAGCAAAACTCTTTAAGATTGAGAAACAGAATGATTTTTTTCTTTTCCTGACAGATGTGTGACCCTTCTTGGGTTTGCTAACCTCAAGGGAACACGGGACACAGGAGATGAGAGTTCCCAAATCCTTCCTGCTCCTCAGCTGTTCCTCCTACTGAATCAATGCACTTGTTACACACTCTTACAAGTTGAGCTTGCTCTGCCAAATGCTAGAGGGCTGAGGGGAGTGAGATACAGGTGCTGCTGGTAGAGCTGAGCAGCATCTCGAGCAGCGAGCACGCAGAGTGAGGGCCCTCTTCAGTCACACCACCCAGATCAATATATTGAACCTGACAGAAGCTGCCTCCTTGGCAGAAGCCTCTTTTAAGTGTAGACACCCTCATTTGCAGCTGAAACAATCTCTTGACAGCTGGATGGGCTAATGCCCTGCTTTTGGGTAGCCAGGTCCCTTCCAGTGTGGCAGGGCACTGTGCAGCCCTTGCTCCCTTCATAATGTGGCTTTTGGTCTGGCAACTGCTACAGTAATACTGCCCTAAACAGGTCTCATTGATTGCTGCTATCAAATATACCAGCAACTTGCTCACGTTTCCATGATGGATTTTTTTGTACTCAAGCTTATCTCCTCATTAATCTTGTTTAATCAATTTTATTGTCCCTAGGGCAGAGCTGCTCATGGGCAGGTGTAACTGGTGACACAGACATAGCCTTGGCTTATGAATCAAAGAGAAGAAGAGACCCTGGGTGTAAAGAAGCTTCTGTTCATCCTGATGAAGTTTTAACTTTGGTAACAAATATTTAATGCACTTTTATTTAAAGAAACGTCTCTGTGAAATTAAAACAATAAACAGATGCTGATGGCTGAATAGCTTAAGTGTAACTTGAGCATTCAATCAATCTGAAAAGCAATTTATTGTGAGTATATTTCAAAGTGGTGGAAGTTATTGCTATGATACATCTAATCATAATGGCAGTGGGGAAAAATATATCCTCTCTTAAGAGCTGTGAAAAAAACCTGTCTCTCAGTGATCACTTTGTTGGGTTCCCTGTGGAGTTCAGTCATCTATGGCTGTGCTGAATAGCTGAGTGAGGCTAAATCAGAGACCAATTTATTTAAAAAGATGCCTTGGGACAAGCTTAGGCCTAATGTGGGTGCAGGAAGGGATAGGACAAATTCTAGATGTTTTGCTACCAGAATACAGGTGCTGCTGCCTCCCATTCTCCCTGCTGAACTGCTTGGAAGCAAATGCTCCTCACTGCCATGCACCTTCTGTGGTGCTAACAGGCATTGCCAGCTCTGTCTCCTGAGGAAACGGCATGTAGGAAACGAAGTGGACTTGTTGGATCTAATGCTCCATTTTGCCTATAGCAAATATAGTTTGAAATGTTAGTAAATCTAAACCCATTTTGGTGGCAGCCTGGATGTGAGGTTCCTGTCATTCATGGGAAAATCTGCAGATGGACAGTGGAGAAAATCTGTTGGTATCAGGGGTGATAGGAGGGGAGAAGTCAGCCTGCAGCTGTTCTTTGCTTGCTCAGCAGCAGCTGGCTGACTAGTAAGCAGGGTCACCAGCCTCCTGCATTCCAGTAGCCTTGCATGGACCTTTGGGAAAGACAAACCTGGTGCTTGGAGCTGGCAGGGCTGCCCTGCGAGGGAAGGGGGCAGTGGAGAAACAGCTGAGAGCCCTTTGCAGGAGCTGAGGACACCAAGGTATTACTGGGAGAGGCATGGGATACTTGGCAGGAGTATCTCATTGGGAGACAAGCTGCACTAGTCCTGCTGGCAGTGGAACTGCTTCCTTCTTTTGCTTTCACTACCTGCTGCTGCAATACAGCACTGCCTGCTACCTCTGAACTCCTGGAAGCTTCATTTGCATCTACAAACATAACCCTTTTTCGCACAGAGGTTAAAATGATAAGTTGAAATCAATGTGAACAGATGCACTTTCTCGTTGGCTCTTAAGTGTGATTTATTTAAGTGCAGAGCTAGTCCTTAACTGGTTTGTAAATCTGCCCTTCACAGTTGGCTCTAATACATCTCAGAGTGGTTCATTTAAATTGTGCTATGTCTAATCACATTACAGTTTTGTTAATTGTTTTGTAACTATCCAAATCCATTTGCTCTGTCTCCTTTCAATTGCTTCCAGGGGCTACTATTATCAGGATGATCGAGCCAGTTGCTGGCAGAAAAGGTGTCTGTTCACAAGAACTGGAAATATGTAATATTTTCAGTAAAACTGACTGCAAGAACAACCACGGGGCCAGCCTGAGAGCTCACCTGGAGCAGAGGATGTCTGAGGAGAGTAAGACACAGAGCAAAACCGCAGTGCTGCTTGGTCAGAACTATCTCTTGTAGCTCCAAATTTTCTGAGTTGGAATGGTCAGATACCATGTGCCTTTAATATTGCAGGTATTCACTTGGGTACTTAATTTTACATTTCCTTTTGTTGGCCCTTTTGTTATTCAGCTGCTTGGTACTGTGAGATCCTTGCCTGAATTCTCTTTGTCTCCCCTGGGCTTTACTATCCTGGGTAATGCAGCATCATTAAAAATTGTTGGAGCTTCTATATTCATGAAAAGTGAAGCAAAGCTCAAAGGAAAAGAAAATGAAGCTGTGAATGCCTGGAATATCTAGGGCAATTCACACCTGTCTGAGTAAATCATATAGTTGTGGGGATTTCTTTTTGTTTGACCTGTATTATTTGGACCAAATTGCTGGAAGAAGTAATCAAACATTTGTGTTTCTAGTGATAGTCTATATATCAGTCTCACTGGTTATACAAAAGTGTTGCAGCCCTGCAGAGGACATTTTGTCTGCTCAGCCCAAGGCCAAAGCACCTCAGGTGCAGCTCTAAATGCTATTTAGTTTTTAAGTAAGTTCTTAGAGAGCTCTGCATGCTTGTCCTTTTGCCTATTGATTAAATAGGAAAAATTCTGGTTTTTTTTTTTTTAAACAATGTACTTTTTTTTTTCAGTGGCTGGATGATTATAGATTTATGTGTGTGCAACAGCAGTCTAATATAGCTATTGGGAAAACAAAGGTATCCATAAGCTTGTTTTTATGTATTCCTTTATCTTTGTTTCTTGTTAATCGACAAGGAGAGCTGAATTGCTCTCCAGGGGTTGGCTTTGGGTAAAACATCCCATTAGCAAGGGCCCAGCTGAAGGCAGGCTGGCAGCTCCAGGAGTCCTCCCCATCGAGTCACACAAACAACTGTGCTGCCCAAACTGCATTCCCTTATTCCCAAGGACATGTCCTCTGTGCTCTGATTGATTTATGTCCCTGACACAGCTCTGTGTAGTATTTCTCTGGCTTTGAGAGCCATCTACAAAAAGTACATATTGATCATGGATCTTCCTGGGATGGGTGGGTAGGATAAACCATCAGCCCCTTCTATCATGTAGCAAAGCTTTTATGAATCAATGCCCTTATCTAAGAAACTTCATGCAAACATTAGAGTGTGGCACCTGGAGAACTGCTGCCAGCAAAAGTAACTGTGTTTGGGGAAAATCGTAAAACAATGAATTTCTTTCCAAAACGAGTAGAAATTAAAACGCTGGACTCTCTCAGCAGCTGCCCTCTTAAGTGCTGTAGTATCTACTGGAATGTGGCTGCTCCTGAGCCAGAGCCGCATTTGTGGGCACCATGGCATCTCCAGTCATTGCTCAGCAGTGAAGGAGCTGCAGAGCAGCAACTCTTAGCAGAGGGCTCTGCTCCCTGATCCACACCAGTGTGTTACAAATGCTGCAGGTCACTGCGTGGTGTGCTTTCTGGGTGGCCCCAGGGCCACAGTGCTCTGTTTGCACACTGAACCCACCAGGCAGAGTCCTTCAAGCAGCTGATGAGAACTCATCAGTTCTTCTCTAGTCCAATGCTGTGTTTCAAACAGACCCAACTGGGACACGTAGTCATGTACACAGCCACAGAAGCCTCCAGAAGAGGTTGTATCCCCTGATGCAGCTGTTCTCAGTGCTAATTCTCTTCCCTCTTTTTTTTAATTTCCTAGACCTACTTTAGAGTGGAAAGCCTGGGTAGCTTCATGGTAATTATTCAATTACAATTTGTGACTGTTTTATGTGTGTGATAGTAGAACTCAGTGCCTCTGATTGTTTATTGGAACAGGATATACAAGCTAGGCAGCAAAAGGGAAAGTTTGGCTCTGCAGGCAGTGCTGGTGGATGAACCTGGGTACATCTGCACCACAGGACTCCACTAAGCAAGGGAAGTGCCACAATTCACAGGAGTTGGGGCAAAGGTGCCAGCAGAACTTGGCTGGTGTAGGGACCCTTCCTACAGGCTTAGGTAATATTCACCAAGAGGATTAAAGCCTTTCAAAGATGGAATAGATTCTGCCTTCATAATATTTTTCTTTTCAGCCTCCACAAGAGTTGGCACAGCCTACTGTGCTACAAAGCACCCTTTTTTCTCCCCTTGCTCAGAACATCCTGAATTAATTCCTGGCAGAACTATCTAACTCTGTGTGTAGATAGGAACAAACTCCAGCAAAGCTGGGGCCTCCTCCGAGGCCACTCACCTGGATCTCTCCCCTCCAGGACTTTGTGAGTATGGAGACTTGCCCTGTACTCCTGTGGCAGATGGGTGGATATGACAGAGCAAGAGCACCAACGTCAGGACAGGCACACAGAGCTGGGCAATGCAGGTGTCTAGAACTGAGACAGAGAAATGATTTTGTAGACTCTAAAGGCAACTGAAAATGCCCAGTGAGAGGGCACAGCTCAGATCAGCAACTGTAAGATCAGATCTCGCAGCAGGAACATGCCCAGCGAGCTCTGCACTGGCATTTCAGGAGCTCCCCTCAGCAGAGGAGCCCTCTGGAAACAGCTGCCTGGTTTGGCAAGATGACCTGAAGGGCCATGTCTTTGAGGAGCATTGAAATCCCCACATTTCCCCATGAGTCACAGGATACTTTCTGTTAAACCTTAGGCCCTTGCCCCCATCTGCTGCCATCAGGAAATGTTCTTGTCAACTGAGTGTTCTCCAAACTCTGTCTGCCCTCCAGGTTTCTGAAAGCACAGGATCCGTTCAGGAACCTGCATAGGCTAGAGCCCAAAGCACTGCTTGGTGCTGGCAGAGGAACCTTTCCAGGAAATCAGTTTAATGTGAAAATGCATCTCAATGTGCCTTATTGACCCTCTGAAAGCACCTGCACCACCAGCATGATTGAGGTCACTGGGGACCTCCTGCTTTACTTGGCATAACCCAACTGCTTTTCGTGGGCACTTGCTGCCTGTGTACACTTTAAGGTCCAGGTTTTAAGGATCCCAAGTAAGGATAGAAAGCAATGTCAAGCATTTGTGGGGTTTGTGACTCAGCTGGAGAGGGAACTCCATATCCTTTTAGTAATTTGCTCAAATAAGATTTTTGAAAATCTGTTTTTTTTAAAGGGACAGAAAGAAAGAAAATCCAGAGGGCAGTGATGGTAGTAATCACTGAATTAGCTTCTGGATTTTCTCCCTCTGCCTTCAAAAAGCAAAAGTGTTATTGCCAAAGTTGATTCTGATTTCCTTGTAGAAAATGCCCACTGTCTCTTCCATGGACAGTGCTGAAATGTAATGCAAATGTGAGCAGTTAAAATACCTGAAGGCAACAAAACCAGATTGGTGCAGAAAGTCAGTGACGTTTTCCCCCCACCCTTCCTTACAGAGCACTGCTATTTTACAGCAATAGAAATCCTTTTGGAGTTTCCTAGCTGACTCAGAGCTACAGATCTTTACCACTGCAAGAAGAAGAAAAGCAAAGAGAGAAAAGAAAGGTAATTTCTAAAGTGAAATTAAATTAGCCACAAAATAAAACATTTCTAAAGACAATTTCATGTCCGTTCAGAGGAGCCTTTTGGATTTATGCCACCTTGAGGCAAAATATCAGTAAATACTTCAGGTCTTTTAATACTTTGTGTTGCTGTTGAGAAGATGTAAGAAAATGTAATTGGATCTTGTTATGCCTGAATTGATAATTAGACTTTATTTTGGAATGTATTCTTCTATTAAAAGAAGAAATAATAGACTTTGCATAATTATTAATCTATTGCAACATTCCTCAATTGTACAGATTACTTTTCAGAAACACGAGCATTATCTTGCAGAAAAGATGACATTTACTGGCTTATTTTTCTGCTGTATGCTGATGAGCATGCTAACAGGTAAGATTACTGCTGAATTTATCCTTTTTATGTTTTCAAGTAGCCAGAAATATTTTGTTATGAATGCAATAATCTTCTCTTTAGTACCAGGTATCACTTGTGTGTTAATCCCAACTGTTCTGGCTGTTAGTTATGAGTATTTGGTTTGTAGCACTGAGTGACTGCAGATGGGGATTCCTTATTCTACTGTTCAAGAAACAAAAGTCCTTTGGCTACACCAAAGTGGGTCCTACATGGGCATTAACCCTAACCCTTGTCATCTTCTGGCTACACGGGAAACCTTTTATTAACAGAACGTCTTTCTGTGCACGAGCTGGTACTGATGCATTTCCTCTTTATTGACAGATGCCCGATCCATCCGGGATGGAGATGGTAATTCCTATAGTATTTTTATTTGCTTTGTATCACTAATAATTAGGAGGGTAATTTGTAACTCCCAGACCTGATGCCCAGTAGTGACTTTTGCAGGAAGGCTTACTAACCTCAATGGGCTGTGGAAGTGCTTTCATCTAGTTCTGGTGGAGAAAGAAGAGTGGACTTATAGGAATGTCTTTAAAATTTATTAAAAGCTGAAATATTAGTGTCTAATAATAGAGCTAATATACTCAAAGTCTTAAAATGAAAAGGGACTATGGCCAAGTTACTAATTCTGTTGTATAAGATCATAACTGGAAAGCACCAGATTTGTAAATGTATAAGACATCTGAGGATTTCGTCTGTCCTGAACAGTAATACTGTATGTGCATCTGATTATTGGCAAGAGATACTGACCTCCACAACAAAAAGCTTAAAATTTACAAATTGCCACAAATCCAATTACAGAAATGTTGGACTAAATCCCTTAGCAATGCTACCCCGTGGTTCATGTCGCTTCGTGTGATTAGTCCATTGGATTAGTGTTTGCCTTTGATAAAATAAAAAACCCTCAACACCCTAATGATGTTTACACTGGCTTGCTGATGATTCTATCAGTTAACCTCTCTTTGCCTTTTCAGACAGAATTCTGTCTGAAAACAAAATTGCAAAAGGAGTATCTGCAGTTATCAGGTACTGCTATTGCTGGTGTACATCTCAGTTAACCAGCAGGACAGCCAGCAGCACGTCCAGTGCACTGATACAAATATTCCGAGAGTATTATAACAGATACGAACTGTAGAAATACAGAATAAGGTCTAATATGAACTTATAATTTAAATCTTTTCCCCATGCCCTGATCTCTTTCTTCACCGCTCTAAAATATTTTGAATGTATCACCTGTGTTTGTGCATGGCAAATACTTCTGCAGCAACCTTTGGAGACAGTCAGATGAGCCTGTGTCAATGGGAAAATAGAACCCCGTTTCAGGCAGTTTTCTGTTGCTCTCATTACCAGCAATTATGGTTTTCTTTCACACTGGGCCAAGCAGCAGCCTGCAAAATGAATCTAAGGTTAGCTGGTGTAAAAACAGTGAGTTCTCCTCTGCAGACAGCATTTTACTGGTTCATTTGTTTGATTATATGCCATCTGGGCCTGTGCACTGCAAACTGTACTCCATAAAATTAAGCTCTGACAACAGGATTGTTGAAGGCTCTTAATTCTTATTAAAGACCCTGGTCCCAAGCTGAGTGGAATGGCTCCCATTTAGCTAAATAGGCTTTCAATCAAAACAAAATACTGGATTTAGCTTTGCTGCACAGAAAGACATTTGTAACTATGTGGCCTCAGCTAGTGTTTACCTGTTATATATGTGTCTCTGTCCAGATTTGGGCCCAAGGGTGGTCAGCTTCTGCATTTTCAGAACTGATGTTGTTTTCCTGCTGAATTTGAAACAGTTTCAATGAGTATATCACATCTTCTGATATTCCTAGAGCAGGCACAAATACAACAGCTGTCTTCCAGGAGGCAAAGCCTTTCCTTTCCCTTCCCTTAGCCTGTTTCCTACAGCCCTCTGAGAAGAGGCACAACTGTAGTCCCAGGCAGTGCCAGGGAACTACAACCTCAGTCCTGGGGAGCTCTGTGGGCATAGGAGACAGCTGCAGGGGCAGAGTATACACTGCAGTGCCTTATGCCTTTTATTTTTATATTAGGCAAAGCAAATTGTGTGAAATGAGGAAAAAATGGCTTTCAATGGCAACCGCTCTTTGCCTTTAAATAACCAGCAACCTTCTAGAAATTAAATCAGCCAGATGAATTCTTGAACTGCCTGAGATGTAGACGGTGTGCCTTCATTCCTCCTCTCGATCTTGTCCCACTCTGTCACACCTGGTGCACTGGGAGCAGGGAATACTGGCTCCATTGTCTACAGAGTGAGGGATGGAGAGGAGTCAAAGGCTCTCCCTGCCTCTCCTGCCAGAGGAACCCATGAGCCCCACTGGGAATCCACAACTCCAAACTGTATTGGCTCCCAGGCCCAAGCTTTCAACAAAAATGCTTTGTATTGTAGTAATCTGTAACACTTTATTTTGGTTGTTCTTTTAAGATCTGTACCAGGAAGCTGTAGCCCTGCCATACTGGCCCTTCTCCTCCAACGATTTCTGGTCCTACGTGGAATATTTCCGGACCTTGGGAGCCTACAACAGGATCAATGAAATGGCCAGGGCTTTCTTTGCCCAGTTCCCTTTTGGGAGCCACCTTGGCTACCACGTGCCTGACCAGGAGCACTGAGTGCCTCGCTCAGCTTTGCCAGAGCCAGTGCCAAGGTGTTTGGGTGAATACCTGTCCAACAGCGAACACACACCTAGGCTGCCCTCAGCTGCTTTGTGATACTCGCTGCAGTCACACACAGCATTTCATGCTTTAAATTAACTTCCCTTTTACAATTTATGGGTGCCAAGGTGTTAGAGCGAATACCTGCCAGTGAATGCACCTGGGCTGCTGTCAGCCACTTTGTGATACCCCATACACAGAATTTTATGCTTTAAATTAGCCTCTTTTGTACAAGTTCTGTGTGCCCAAGTGGTTGGGTGAATACCTGGCTGCCAGTCAACACACCTGAGCTGCCCTCAGCCACTTTGTGAGGCTCACCGCAGTCACACACACTATTTCGTGCTTTAAATTAGTTTTGTTTTTACAATTTAGGGGTGCCATGTTTGAGCGAATACCTGCCACTGAAGGCCCCTGGCCCCCTTCAGCTGCTTTGCGATACCACAGTCACGCACAGAATTTCATGCTTTAAATTAGTCTCTTTTGTGCAACTTAGGGGTGCCAACAAATGCAGCTGGGTGGGCCTCAGCCACTAAGTGACAATCACTGCAGTCACATGCAGCATTTCATGCTTTAAATCACTCCTTTTTTTACGATTTATCCTTTCGCGTGAAAACAATAAAGTCCTCCATTCTGCTGCACAGTTTTGGGAGCCTTTTTTTTTTTTTTTTTTTTTTTTTTTTTTTTTTTTTTTTTTTTTTTTTTTTTTTTTTTTTTTTTTTTTTTTT